>NC_000070.6:28285000-28585000 GCF_000001635.26 Mus musculus
AGATGTGGATGCTTGCAGCCAACCATCAGACTGACCATGAGGACCTCAACTGAGGAGTTAGGGGAAGGACTGAAGGAAATGAAGGGGTTTGCAACCCTATAAGAAGAACAACAACATCAACTAACCAAAATCCCATGAGATTCCAGGGACTAAATCACTAACCAGAGAGTACACATGGAGGAGGAAACCATGACTGCAGTTACATATATAACAGAGGATTGCTTTATCTGGCATTAATGGCGGGGGATGTGGAGAGGCCCTTGGTCCTGTGGATGCTCGATGCCCCAATTTAAGGCAATGCCAGGACAGTGAAGTGGTTATTGGTGGTGGGTGGGTACACATCTTCATAGAGGCAGGGGGAGGGGATAGGTTGGGAGCTTTGTGAAGGGGATACCGAATGTGGGGACATTTGAAATGTAAATAAATAACCAGTAAAAAAGAATAACTTACATCTTAATCACCCCTGATTTAAATAATCTTAATGTATTCAGTGTTTTGTTTTGTTTTAGTTTGGTTTATGTTTTGTTTTTTTGTTTTTTTTGTTTGTTTGTTTGTTTTTGGTTTGTTTGTTTGTTTGTTTTTTACTTTGGGCTTTATATCTAAAGACAGGACCATTTATGGGTTCTGAAGGCAAATGAATATATGTGGCTTGTGAGACATTCTTATTTTTGATGAAACCAGAAGATAGATACTAAGCACATAACCATTCCCACTCTCAAGTTATAGTTGAAGAACCAACCTCTAAGAGAAAATCATTTGGAAAGGCTGTCTGCAAGCCAGGGAATCTGTCAGGACTTGATCATACTGTATCTTGACTCTTGGACTTCTCTTCCCCATCACTGAGATAAATGAAATTTCTCCTATTTGCCTCTATAGTCCATGTAGTTTAATACTGCCAGAAAAGCTATCACTGACTCGTCAGCATTTGCATTTTTGATAGGAAAAAATGATATTTGTACCATGTCTCAGAATTAGAATTTCGCTGCATACTGTTTTATTTGATTCAGTTGAATAAATACATTTAAATTTAATAAATAAGAACAATGTAAAGATTGCTTGAATGAGATATTTGATGATTCTTGTTCATTGGTAAACCCTGTGTTTTCCTAGGGTAACATTAAAAATAGCTAGCATGTTTGTCTCAACCAACAGACGAACAAACCAATACACTTTACTACTTTACCTCTGTCAACTTTCCTTTTGCTTGATTTCCCTCACATACATAGTAATGGTATAAGGTGCATGGTTCTGTTTTTTAACATGGAATCTTTCTCCTAGAAGGATAATGACTCTTCACAAACCTAAACACTCAAGTAATTCCATATTCCACAAAAATAATAGGAAACCACTAACCATAGACAATGCACTGGCCTTGTTATATACAGTGCCTTTGAAGTGGGATTTCTTGACCTACTCTTGTTCAAGTGTTTTTCACAAGCCATGAAACACAGTTGTCACTGTGTCAACCATCTTTACTGCTCAACCTGAAATGTCTTCCTTCATTCTCCCACCTGTCAAGAACATCTCAGGAACATCTTCCTTAAAACCTTCTCGCCTTTGGATTAGTGCCTTCTACACCCAGACATGATTTTTTTTGTTTTCTCCTTCTATTACAGTGGGTTGTTTATATAGATGTTTACCACACAGTGACAGAGAACATACCATACATCCTTCTTGACTATTCATGCCTCTATATCAAAATGCACATAAAGCGTAGCTAATGCTTATTAAACACTGGAGTAAACTGTAAGTAACTTATCTATTACTTAAGTTTCTGCTTCTTGTGGAAATAGGAAGTCTTACAAAAATTCAAGCATAACATTCCAACTAGAGCTTTAAACTTTAAGCACATCCTCTGGATTCTCATGAGAGTTTGAGCCTGAAATATATTTTATGTGAGTTTATCACCTTTAAACTCCTTATTAGCATGAGGTCTCACTGAGTTGCTAGATGGGAAGGTCATTTTTTAAATCACCCAGTTATTACATGGTTCCTTTAAAAATAAATTGGAAAGATGTGATAAGAAAGAAATCTAGGGGACGTTAGCTGTGAGTCCCAGCCGTCCTGATTTACGTGGTGGTCACAAAGGCTCAGAACATGGCTGATTGGAGCAGGAGGCAGTTAACTGGATGCTGATTCTTTCCTTGTTCTGCCTGTTAGATATGACGCATGCACGGCAAGGGACTCCAGCAATTTGTGAGGCAATAATATTCTTTTGTTTCCAAGATGTATGGTGGGGGTTTAGAAGTCAAGAATTGTAAAATGACAATGGGGCTCTAAATCACTCTACTTTGAGCGGAGAGATGGGAGCACATTGCTTTCAGATTCTAATCATGGCAGAGAGCAAGCGTGTTCTTTCACCTGAATGCAGATTTACTTTCCAGTGTGTAAAGTTCTATACAGATGAAGTAACTGCTGTCTATGGCTGGAAGTGGGCTATGAGTGATTCAGGTTACAATTAAATGTTGCATAATAAGAGTGAAAGTCATAAACCATCATATGTAATTTATGAACACTAAATATTGTAAAATATGACAGAAATTTATAAATAATCCAGTAAGAAAACATAGTGGCAACTAGCAATAAGAGCACTTTAGTTTTTGCTCAGAATTTTGTTTTATAAATATACAAAATTTGAACATTCATATATTTGAGTGTTTGAGGGCAGCAATGTAGATAGCCATACCAAACCTGGTGAATGCTAGTACAACTGAGCTATGTTCTTTAACCCACCAAATGTTTCTTAGATCAATAACATATATGTGTGTGTGTCAACATATGTGTATCCCTACCAATCATCTCAAAATAATGTCAAAGCTTAGCATATCTCTTATTTTGTACACTTTAGGATTATTCTCCTAGAATTTGACTCCCCATGTCTTATCAGTATTAATTCGTTTTCTTCCTTGATTCTCTGAATATGTATACTTCCCATTATTTGGTTAAAATGGCTACTCGCACGGCATCATTTTATATATATATATAATATATTATAATATATTATATATATATATATATATTATTCTTGAGAATTGCTATTCTTTCAAAGTTGAGGTTTCTTTAGGTTTTTAGTACATCCTACATGTATCAATGATTATATAAATATAAACAATTGGGCTGGATATTAAGACTCACTCCTGTCACACTAGAAATCTATAGGGTTGGAACTCAAGAATCACTGTGAGTTTAATAGCAGTTTGTTACATAGTGTGATCTTATCTGAAAACAATGAAGGAACAACAACTGTAAAATTAATAATCCCAATTTATATATTAAAAATAAAACTGAGGAGAGAGCAGGGTGGGGAAAAGAAAATAAAACAAAAGCAGCAAACATCAAACAAAACAAACAGAGAACAAAGCAAAAAAAGCGAAAACAAAACCCAAACCTGAGTTTTACTTTCCATCAAAAAATGTGATATATAAGTAAAACATTCTCAAACTAATGAATATCTGAGAATCAAGCAAAGTAGTATCCAAACAAGAACTCATTCTGCCAAATAAAGCTGCAAAATGTAAATATGCAATAAATTTAAGGTGTTTACTTTACAAATTCTGATTTGCAACCAGACACATATGATATATCACAATGAAGGAAATTTTATTTTATCAATTAAGTTGTACTTACCAACTCTAACCTATCCCCCCATGGGAAAATAACCAATAAACTACTTCGACTATATTTCTGATTCAAATAAAAGAAAGTTCTTACTTGGAAGTATACACTCTGTGCATCAAAAACTTAGTAAGGGAATTGTAATTTTTCCAAATATAGTTTTAGCAGTTATAAAGGCTAAGAATATGCTTTTCACCATGTGCCTAAAATAAAATTGATATAACTGTCATCAGACTGAATGTTTTTACTCTACATTAATGTTTACAAAATATAAATGATGGTTAGAAAGTTCTTGTATTGAAAACAGCAAAGTTTCTTTATTTCAAACTTCTTTATTCTTTATTATTTATTATTATTATTCTCTCAGAAATACTGAAATATGAGATATCTATGAACATTTGTTTCCTAATATGAAAAATTAATGTGATAATATACAGAACACTAGTCACTATTCAAAGTAAAATAAATCACATATATAGGTGAGCACCTACTGTATTTAAAGTTAGCTACATACTTTACAAGATCCAGTAAAATCTATCTAAACCAGAACTATTCCGTACCAGTGAACAAAACCCCCATTTTAATAAGAATACATAGTTCAAATATTCAGGTTATATTTTGACATAAGTTATATTTTTTTCACATTAAGTGGGATGTTTATCGACACTCTGTACATATTATTATGGGTAGCCCTTTTTCCAAATAAATTTAAACATTCATGATATTTAAAATTTTTGATGGCAAACACCTCTCATGAGCATCCTCCATTTGTGCAAAATGTTCATGTAACACAGAATTAAATAGTGACAAAACATGAAGGTTCATGTCAGAAGAGATGTTGTTCTCAAGTGAAAAACTGAAGTAGGTCACTTGGCATCATCATAGCCACTTCTATGTGCTGCTACGTTCTTTCCTCCCAGGTATTAGGATCTGTGCTCAATGATCTCTTCGGTTTAAAAGGTCAGGGTGATGAAAGAGTTAAATTCTTTCTTTTGCTTTTCCTTCTGTTCAATGGTCAGGTTTACTTCTCATTTTTAATGTGATAGCTGCTTCTATCCTCTGGATAACATATTTGATGAGCATTTACCTCACTTTTGTAGGTCTGCAGCTTGTAGATCTGCCTCAATTATTCCACAGCTTTTTAACCGTCCTCTGCTACTCCATTCAATCACTCTCGGTGATATAAGTAACAAGCCACAGAGTCTTATAAGTTTTATGAGCTCTGTTCTTGACAGGAGAGAGTGGTTTAAAATGTTAATGAAAACATTTTAGCAATGTGGACTAATGAGTAACTGTATGCAAAGTGTGACATCAAAATGTTTTCCACCTGCTGGATGATAATGACTTTGGTTTGATGTTTCTAAGTGACCTTAGATTTTCAAGAGCTTTCAGTATGGAGTCACAGAGCTGTTCCACTTTGATCACCTATATCATTTTTGAGAACTGGGTCTGTCACTTGTACATAATAGGGAGGTTCATGTAAACTTCTATTTTGTTTTCAGCCTCAAAGTGTGTTTTGACCAACGGTTCTAATGATTTAAAGTTAGCACCACTGGACACGAGAGAACCAGCATCCCTAAATGGAACCCAACCTTGGTTAGCTGCTTTCATCTGCACTTACACGTACTGTTCTCTGCTACCATTATGAGAATTCTCTATGATGAAAACCATAATTCGTGAATCTGCCACTCTGTGGAGAGTCTTCATGTCCTGAAAATCTTATTGATTACAACTAAGAGGAAAAGGGTGTTGGAATGTCATTACGGTACTAAAAATAAAAACAAACTAAAATAAAAAAGATAGTATTGTGAGTTAACAATTTTTACTTCGTTATGAGCACATAAACAGAGAAACAGCAGGGATAAAATTAGGGAACTAAAAATTGTAAGCTGCAATTGTCTTGAAAATACAGATAAAAGAAAGCATTAGACATTCACCTCAGGGTAATCTGGGTTTATTTTTATTCTCTTGGAGTTGTATTTCTTTATATTAGATTAAAAACATTTTTGTGTATTATATATGCCTATTTGTGTACTGCATAGATGCGGGAACCCGTGGAGATCAGAAGGGGCATCCACTCACCTGGAGCTGGGAAGAACTTGCATGTGAGCCTCCCTAGGAAGCAGCTGCTGCAAAATGAGCTACATGTCTTTAGAAGAGCACCCAGAGACACAAGCTCTGGGAGTACTGATTAGTTCATATTGTTGTTCCACCTATAGGGTTGCAGATCCCTTCAGCTCCTTGGGTACTTTCTCTAGCTCCTCCATTGGGGGGCCCTGAGTTCCATCCAATAGGTGACTGTGAGCATCCACTTCTGTATTTGCCAGGCACTGCATAGCCTCACAAGAGACGGCTATATCAGGGTCCTTTCAGCAAAATCTTGCTGGCATATGCAATAGTGTCTGCTTTTGGTGGCTGATTATGGGATGGATCCCTGGGTGGGGCAGTCTTTAGATAGTCCAACCTTTCATCTCAGCACCAAACTTTGTCTCTGTAACTCCTTCCACAGGTATTTTGCTCGCTATTCTAAGAAGGAATGAAGTATCCACATGTTGGTCTTCCTTCTTCTCATTGGGAAGAGAGGCACCTTTGTATTGCAAACTTTTTATGTCCTAGTACAGGGGAATACCAGGGTCAAGAAGTGGGAGTGGGTGGGTAGGGGAGCAGGGCGGGGGGGGGGGTGAGGGCATAGGGGACTTTCGGGATAGCATTTGAAATGTAAATAAAGAAAACATCTAATAAAATATTAAAAAATAAAATAAAATAAAATAAAATAAAATAAAGAGCACCCAGTATGCTTACCCACTGAGACATCTCTCTAGCAGAGTGATTCCTTAAAAACTGCATGACATTGTAGCATATGTATAAGAAACTACATTTTATAACATTTGAAAATATTATTTTTAAGGTAAAAGAAGATGGCAGTTTTTGATATTGTAAAGATGATAATTATTTTATTTTATCTTATTTCTTAATTTTTCCAACATTAAATAACATTCTATATGTTAACACATTTTTAGCAAAAGAAATAGCATTCTGTATGTTAACATCAAACTACTGACAATATTTTAATACAATAAAGTAGTTGAAGTTAAAATATATGAAATGTAAGGACAATATCAATCATTTTAAACCCATATGTGGCGATGTGAAAGCCATTAAATAGTAAAAGGTGGTAAGCTACATAACTCTGAGAATACAGCTACAAAATTGCTATTAGGGCATAGTGAACATATTGTTCCTTGTCAATAAGCATTATGACTAAGTGACAGTTAAATGCAACCATTGGTTAAACAAAACAAAGAAACACACACACACACACAAACAAGCAAACAAACAAAAACAGAAATCCATATTAAGTTTGGTGGAAACTAGTTCATTTTCTCCTAGGTAGTAAACTGGATGCTTCTGTGCACTACTGTAATCGTGGGTCAGAGACAACTATCTGAGAGTAAAGAGAGTGAAGACTCACCTGGAAAGCAAATGAGCATCTTTATATATTTGGAAGGAAGCATGTCAGCATATTTAACCAAAGTGACTTTGGCCAACTGATGGCTACTACCTCTGTCTCATAGGAGTGAGAGCCAGGACTAATTACAGAGCATACAAGTGCCTTAGCTATGTCATCTCTGCTCATGGTGAGTCTAGAAATGGCACTTTGTTCTTTCAGCATTCATGGGGCAAATGAGAGAACAAATCCATAGTGTCTACTACAAACCAAAATGTTTTAAACTACAGGAAAACATGATTTTTGTTACCAAGTGTGGGCTTCATAGGCTAACACAGATAACTGACTCTGCAGTCAAGACCGTAAATGTTTGCACCAATTCTCAGCATATGTCTCGTATTCCTTGATTCCTTTCGAGCCTCTCCTGAATAAGGTTTTCTATCAGAGGGTCTTTATATTACCTTTTCCTCTGTACAATTAATTTGACTGCCCTTATTTCTCCCTCCAACTCTGTCACCTCCCAGAGACCCTACCCAACATTCTGTGTAAAGTTGTGTTGTCCTCCACCCAGAGTTCCTGTGTTCCTTATTCCTCTCTACTGACTTGTTTAAATCACTTTCGACCAGAGAATACTGTATTACTCATGCCAATTCTTTAAATTATCTCTCTCATCTTTAAAATGAATTAATGCTTGTAGTTAGTATTTTCCTGGTATAGTGCATAAATCAGATTTAATTCATATGAGGCAAAAGCACATTTCTAAAATTGAAGTAAACATAAATTACTCACATATCATTAAAAATAAACACAAGTATTGTCAACATCAAGTCGATAATGGATTGAGAATTCAAAAGTTCTTTTCTCAAAAAATGCATTGTAGACAGCTAAGATAAAGCATTCCAGGCTCAAAGTGGAGAGCCACAGTTATCTTTATTCACTATATCACGCTTTTATCTGGTAAGGGAGAGTAAAAGGGTTATAGAAGGAAATCTTTTCCGTGCTTCAGAAGAACTAATATGGGCAAAGTGAAGGATGCTGAACTTCTAAAGCAGCAGCTAATGACAAAATTATGTTTGGAGACTGTCACATTGATTGTAACAAAATCTAGGAAAGCACACAGGCCAAGCAAATGTACATACAGATTGGTATACAGAAAAGGACGGAAAAAAAAGGTAGATTGTTTTGTAGTTTTACTTTTTTCTTTTCTTTTTAATGTGCTATAGGACACAATAAGGTATTTATATTTTTTAACTGAAAATAAGTACTTAGACAATATATTTTGATTATAATTTCTTCACTTGCATTTTCTCCCAGATCCTTCCTGATCTCACAACTCTAAACAAAAAAGGCAAAAAAAATCAAGACAACAATAAAAACAGAGTAAAACAAAACAAACAGTAAAAGAAAGGATGGAAAAGTACAGAATCACACATGCGCAGACACATACCCAAACACAGACACACATACACAGTCGCCCATGCACACACATATACATGCAACCCACTAAAAACACTAATTTATCTGTTAATTGACCGATCAAGTGATAGATATGTTAGTGATGTTAGTATTTTATTGGGATATCTATCTATATGTATATCTATATATACATGGATATATATTTATATAGATGGATATATATTTATATAGATGGATATATATTTATTTTTATTGATAGATAGATAGATAGATAGATAGATAATCAGTAAGGTTAAAAAAAACTGTCATGAGGCAAAAGTTCTCCACAATACTATTGCGTATGCTTCCTGTGAACCATTTTCTTGCAGGAGTGGGGCCTGCTTTTATCTGTATACCCAGTGGAGATCTAAGAGAGAAAACTAATTTTTATTTCCAATCAGTTGTCAGTTGAAAACAACTTCTGGATTATGGATGGGAATTCGTGCCCAGTTCCCCTCTCAGTCCTGGAACCTCATCTGGCTGAGACTGTGCAGGCCCTGTGCGTGCTGACACAGTGTCAATGACAAGTTATGTCAAGAGGACACTGGATGCTTGGTGTCATCCACCCTCTTCAACTCTTACAACATTTTTCTTTACCTTTCTTTTTAAAATTAATTGAAATGTTAAGATTTTCTTAATCTTTAAACGGTGTTGCCAACATGATTATATATAGCCATGGTAAAGACATTAAAATGAGACTCTCTTCTCTCAAGAGAATGTATTTGGTCCCATGGTAGACTACCAGCAACAAAGTGGCTATACCATTGTGTATCCTCATCGATAATATATGAGAATAGATTTGTATCTTTGTATAGTTACAGCTGCTGGTAATACAAGTGTAGTTTGTAACTTCCATTGTGTGGCAATACCTCCTTATTAGTATATCTCATGTTTTCTAATGACTAATGGTGTTGTATATCTTTTTATATTCTTATGGCAAGAGAATCTCTACCAGGTGTTGAAATTGCCTATTTTAAAAATCAGCTTTGTATTTCCTATTTTTTTATATATTTAAAATTATAAACTAATCATATATGAAATTAGAATATGAACGTTTTTTTTAAAGGAGAGAATGAAAATCACATATGAATATACATGCAGGAAAGAACTATTTTAACATTTTTGGTGCATGCATTTTCTGACTATTACATTAATGTGAATGTATATTCTGCAAACTTGTAACCTGAATTTCTTTTATTACATCACCCTAAATGTTCAAAAATAGTCAAGGAATCAGAATGATTGAAATGTTACTGGCTGAGCAATTGACCCACAGATTCATTATTATCCCAAATCACAAATGCAAATTAGATAGTAGGATAATGCCAAGTATGTTGACATTAGCCTGTTATCCACAAATCCTTTGAAAAAAATACTTCCAAAAATATTTACATTATGAGGTGTAATAGTAGCAACATTACAAGTAAGAATTAGCAATGAAATCATTTTATGGTTGGGGTCACCACAACATGGGGAACTGTATAAAATGTGGGTCCTCAGGATGAAGAAGGTTGGGAGTCACTGCTCCAATCCCAGCAAGCGGGAGCCCCAGACAGAGTATTCGGCCTCATAGCAAGATCATATGCTAAAAAACAAAACGAACAAGAAACAAACTGAAAGAGGAAAATCCCAAGCCTAAGAAGAATCAAAATGAGAACACCACAGAGGTGTGATGGAGGGGCAGAAGGAACCACTTTTTAAAAGGTTTTAGAAATTAAAAATGTGGATTACAGAAAATACAAGACTTTCCCTTTAAGTGGCTCTTACAATTTTACCATCTTCCCTTCCACAGAGCTCCCTCCAACATGAGTGGAGGATTTTCATGAAAAACAAACAAACAATCAAAAACTGAATGTTTTAAATTTTTTCACAAGGAAGTTTAGGAATGTCTTTATTTGAGCTTAATGGGCCAAATGTACGCACGCATAATGCTTTTGTTTTCATTGTATGTCTTTTAATATAGTTCATATTAGTTTCTTTATGAGGCCAACTCTATAAATATGATTTCACTTGAGAAATGTGTTGATTTTAATGATTTGTATAAAAATATTGGCATATTATATAACTTTTAATTTATCAGGTTTGTCATATGATGCATGATGAAGTTTAAAATTATTTCCCAAACAGAGGTTGTCTGTATTGATCAAAAGCAAGTCACAGAGCATTTATAAGTGATTGCGAACTGACTTCGAACCACAAATCCATGTCCTACAATGACTCTAACATTTATTTCAATGGTTTAAGTTATAAGAATAATAATAATGAATGAATCAGAAAGGAAGGATGAGGTGAGATACATAAAATACTATATTACTTAAGAAAAAAGAGGACATGGAAGTATGAAAATATGTATAGTGGAAGAGACAATGAAGAGATTAGAAATGAAAAAATGTGAATATGAATTTGCTCCCAAATTACATATATTCACTTCCTCCCAAATTTATTTTACATTTTATTCATGAGATGTTAAAATATCTTCTCTAATATTTCTAAGATACCATTCTTTTTCATTTTGTAAAATATAAAAAAATGAGGACATAATTAAAAAGCTATTTGTTCTTCTCTCACATAAAAAATTGTTACAAAAATTGTACAGATCAGAAATTGCATGAATTTTACTTACAGGGTATATTTTGCTGATACTGCAATGCAATACATATACACTAATCTCATAATAAATAAGATTTATCTAACATGACTCCAGTCAACTATAACAATGTAGTTTGCTTCCTAAAGCCCATATGCACAAACAATTTTCATAATGATTACAGAAATGACTTCAGCAGAAAACAGTCAGGGATTTGAATGCTGACTATCATGTGCTACACATGAGATGGCACTCTAGTTTTCTATGATGTCTAAATCTCAGTTTCTTCAGTTGAAATTCTGAGTTTGTGTATGTGTCTGCTCTGAATAGATAGTGTTTCACCATAGGTGATACTGCTTCCAAAGTAGTTCTAAACCCCTCCACCAATCTTGGTTTATTTTTGTCTGTTGTCATACACTTAGAATTTTTTACCAATAAATACCACTATATACTATAAGCTTTGATATATATATATATATATATATATATATATATATATATACATATGTATGTGTATATATATGTATATATATATATATATATATATATATAAAATCTTTTGTGTGTGTGTGTGTGTGTGTGTGTGTGTGTGTGTGTGTGTGTGTGTGTGTATTGCTGCCGGTTTGCCTGATTTTAGCTGTTTTTTTTTCCCCAAAAGTGGTCTTTAAAATATTTGGCAGGTGTTATAGGATTTTAAAATAGACCATATCCCTCCCTTACAAAAAGGCAGAAATATGGTCAGGGATTTAGAAACAAGACAGAGTTCACTTTTTTTTTAACACTGCCAGAAACTGTCCTAAATGCATTACACATAGATTTATGTGAGCTTGCATGAATCCGTGCTAAAACGGAATACAGCAGATGGAATATTATTATTAATAGTCCTCGAAAACAATGTCTGAGAAATAACATTAGTGCAGGGAGTTCTTTCAGATCGGGGAGCCTTTGAAGTTAAAGCACAAACAAGATTCTAGCCTTTCCAAGTATCTACAGCATTATTAGGGATTGTGTTCTTAACCTTTTTGGTGTGTTTTAAAACACAGGATAAACAATCCCTCGGTACAATGGAATGGACATGACTAGGCATATTTGTCAAAGGGGATAATAGCGCAGAGTAGCCGCTAGGGAGAGTATGGTTAGAGTAGCAAACCAGGAGCCTAGAGTAGTGAGGATAGCTGGGTTCTAAGAATGCTGAGGAGCTGTGGGAAGGGGAGGGTCAGGAGCCTGGTGTAGGGCTTGGAGATGCAAGCCAAGTACTCATATGAAGGAACTGACAGAGCCTGGAGGCTAGAATGGATCTGCCTTATGCTGATAGGAAACACACATATATGTTAATTGGAGAGCCATATTTCTACTTTGACTGCTGGAAGGTAAATGACTTATTTTGGTAGATAGGACCAGGCTTCACAAGTTCCTGGTGAATGGTGGCTTGTATCAGACAGAAGTCTTATAGTCCTGATTAAGCTTGTTTCTGGATATTTGGACTGCCTTTTGGAGTTTGGGGGATTGGTGTTTCCTTTAGACCTGACAGTAATGGGCCATTAGTTATATAGCAGAATTGATTATAATTACAGTAAGGGTTAAGTTTATGGGAAAAGAGATTCTAGTTTGAAAATAAACACCTTTTCAGAAAAATTGCAACCTCACAGATGAAATCATTCTCTATCAACTAAAAAGCTTGCTTCCAGGACAGCCTAAGGAAAAGGGGATGGCAAATGCCTGTCCCTGGCTATAAGCTAAGCTGACATTGTGTGGGAAGGAACACAGGGTCCCTATCATTCTTGCTCAGGTCTGTGTGGTGAAATCAGTAGGGGGTGCCCTGCCCTCACTCTCAATCTCACTCCTCCCATTCTTATAACAGAGATTAACTTCATCTTTCCTTTTAAACAACAATAAACAAGAGCCCAATAATTGTAACCAATGTTATATGTAGATCTTCTCACTCTGTTTCAAAGTTCGTTCATTAGATTTCAGGGTAGAATTTTTATAACGTAAAACTTACATTGCTAACAATGAAAGTTATGAGCCCATGATGCAGTTAAAGCAGTTTTGTCTTTGTTATAGTTTTAAATATTTTCCTCATTGTGTGTGTGTGTGTGTGTGTGTGTGTGTGTGTGTGTGTGTGTGTGTGTGTGTTCATATTCTTTGGCACATCTGGAAATGTCATGACCACTTCTGGGAGTCATTTTTTGCCATTCTACCATGTAGGCACTGTGGAACGAATCCAGATTTTCAGTCTCAGACCCCTTTGACCACTGAGCCGTTTATCGTTCCCATATTTGTACATTTTTTTGATTAATGTTAAATATGTATCAGAATAAGATAGAAAGTAAACTCCATAAAGAAAATGTTGGTCCTTTTTTCTTAAATTTACCATATACTTGGTTGTGAACAGATACATGTAAAACAACAATGGGGGTTAAAGGATGAGTCTAGATAAGCAAGCACCTTAAACAATTTAGGAAATAGTCTACAAACTATACATGGTTAGGCAAGGACACAAAGTAAGCCTTTGGATTTGTAGCTCTGTAATCATAGTGCTAATCTTCCAAGTAGGCTGTGTGAACGACAGAGAGGTGGAGGGAGGCCGAGACAGAAAGGTACAAGAGTGTCAGGCGGGAGTTATACTCAGCATTCCATAAATAACTCTTTCCTCAGTGTCCCCTTACTCTCACTAGTATGGATAAGTAACATAGAAATTGCGTTTAGTTTTATGAATATAAATCAATAATTATTTAGTGAAAACTTTAAATATCTCAACATTTTAGGAGAATTGGTCTCATAAGCACAGCAGCCACTGAGCATGCGCTCCGAGGCCCTGTCAGTTCACCCAATCCATCTCCTGCCTCTGCTGTTTACCCAAGTGGCTCATGTTTCAACAGCTCCTTGGAAGTCTATATTCAGAATCGGAATGCAGCCTGAGAACATGTCTGTGGGCTGAGGAGTGGGAGGAAGGTTCACACTGTGATCACAGCCCAGTCTGTGCCTGCCTCTGCTCCAAGGACAGGAGCTTGCACTAAACCTGTATGGGAAAACCTGTGTGTTCCACAGCAGATGGTAGTGGGAGGGAAATCGTTTCTCTCCTTGTGTACTCCACGCAACCAATATTGCTCTTCTATGTGTAACAAATAAATGCGCTCCGCAGTAAAGTGACATAGAACTGCCCACATGAGTAAGTCAGAATGTGGGTCAGTGCCAACTGTTTCCTATACTGTGATTTTAGTCTAGAGAAGTATATTTTCACACCTACAGGGCCGTCAGCCTCAGGCAATTTCTCTGCATCAGTGGAGATTAAGTTCTCTTTAATTAAGAGATTAAAAACAGGGGTGAAGAATATCTTATTGCAGAGATGACTACAACCTTAAAAGTAACAAAACGTTAAATATCCAAACGTTGTAAAGTGAGAAATGCATTGTAAATTCTCTCTGTGCCTTGGCATTGGGCGTGATGTTTTGTGAGGCCCGCTCAGCTGACTTGCTAGCTGCACTCTGTAATTAGAGGCTTTCACTGTTAGAGACCCAAATAAACAACTCGAGACTTTTACTTGTGTGGGAAACTGTACTGAAACATCATTACCAAAAATTTTAAAACTCCATAGCAAATACTCATAGTGAAATATGACCAAAGGTGATGAAGAGTTACATTTGTAACATCAACTTACAAAACAAAACAAACAAACAAACAAAAACAACCAACCAACCAACCAACCAACCAAACAAACAAACAAAAAACCAACTTTGCCAGACAAGCTAGAGACAACTCATTTATGCTTTGTTTGGTCTCATGGCCTCAGGACTTCCCCAATTCGAGATTTAGAATCTCTTGAGACGAGTTATTTGCCAAGAGAGGAATCACATGTTAAATTAGACAGTGTTTGGGTTTGGTCTACATATTTCTACTATAAATAGAATGCTTTAGAGATAACGTTTTGAGCTATTCGAATAAGGTCGTGTCAGTAAGGCTGACTGCACAATAATGCTGGATTGACTGACAAACAGGGGTTCATTATAGATGGACACATCTTGAGGAACTCAAGCTATAACCGGCAATCTTTAATTGAAACTAGTCTCTTATCTGGTGAAGGTAACGATTTGTCATGCAGCTTATTCATTTACTGCTAATCACCAGGATTCGAGAGTCTGAAATCCCCGGCATTCAGAAACCTGTAAGAGGATTCGTGCACGTGTTCCACTTTGTGCGGCTGATTTGCAAAACAATGAGGCCGGTAATGATGCGAAAGATTGAACTGGCTCTCCTTGGGTCTCCTCTGTCTGAACTGATGGTTATTTGTAAAGAAGGCTCTTCGGAAGCCTGCTGTTCCCACAGGATGAGGAGCAGCCAGTCACTGGGTTGAGGATGACATCCGAAGTCAGGGATCAGAAATCAGTCAGTTAATAGCTTTGCACTTAGAATTGTCTAACTTTTTTTTTTTTTTTTTTTTTTTTGCTTTGTTAAAGGCCAATTTTCTAACACAAAAAGTCATTTTCACATCCTTGATATATCATAGACTGCACAGCTCTTTGAAAATAGCACCACTTTAAGTGATTTCTTTTTAAAGCAAGATAATTTTCTAAATATTTTATGCATCCAACCACTTTGTAATTTATGTTGATGTAATACAGACCCAGGAAACAAAAAAACAAAAAACAGTTCTTGTGAATCTAAAAAGCAATGAACACTCCATAGGGTAGTTGCGATTATGTTACAAGTGCTGTTATAACAACAAATTGTTTTAGGTGGGGGTGAATCAGCCTTTTCTCTCATTGCTAGAAAGGTTAAATTGGTGCTTTTTCCAGTGTAAAAAAGCTATTTTCAATATCCCAGGAAAGTATGGAAATATGTTTATTCTTCATGACTTTTCTATTTATATTACAAATAGATTTGTACTTAATTCAAGGTTTGAGAACTTAAAATTTTAACCAAGGTAAAAACTAAAGGAGTTTGAAGAAAATGCCAAAGGCAGTATAAAGTGGCTAAGAAAGTATTTAGAAACTGTCAGTTAATTATATTCCTACATAAACACACACACACACACACACACACACACACACACACACTATTCAGAATGAAAAAAAAAATCCCTTCCTTTTAAAAGAGAAAAGCCAAATCAGTGTCAAGTAGTAAACTGTTACCAATGGATAGAAGAGAGAAGGAAAGAAGGGAGGGAGGGTTGGGTAGGAAGAACGCAGGCTCAGGGAAAAGGGTGAATGATGGCATCTTCTTTTATATTCTAAGTAGAATCCTTTCATCTCATGGTTCCTTCAAGACTGTCTTTAAAGATACAGCTAAAAAGGGGTCATTAGCCATTCATCAAAACTCCAGACCTATGGACTAAACAAAAAGGGACAGACAAAAACAGAAAAGAAAAAAAAAGAATTCTATCATCACTTTCCTCCTCCTCCTCCTCCTCCTCCTCCTCCTCCTCCTCCTCCTCCTCCTCCTCCTCCTCCTCCTCCTTCTCCTCCCTTTTCTCCTCCTCCTCCTCCTCCTCCTCCTCCTCCTCCCTCTCCTCCCTCTCCTCCTTCTCCTCCCTTTTCTCCTCCTCCTCCTTCTTTTCTTCCTCCTCTTCCTCCTCCTCCTGCTCTTCCTCCACAGCATCTGGACTGCAGCTCCATTTGGACTCTTGTAATCTGCCTATTGTGAATTAAGAACATTTTTGGCAGTTTCTCCTTACTCATGGGGTGCATGATAATATTGGCCTGTGTGACACTGAGTCAGATCTGCTCAAATCCCTACCACTGCCAGTAACTACCATCACTGGTGAAGCAGGCCAGACTGCAGAACCAGAAACAGCAGCGGGTGCTGCATCTGCCAGGAGGGACCAGAGTTAAGAAGTGTGGATGACTCAGTGACAGTTCTATTGATTTTTTTACCCCTTTTAGGGGTGAGGATATGATGCAGAAGAGATGCCTCTGCAATGGGTGCCTCATGGCAAGGAGCTTTACACTGTGCTGTTATTTTTAGCTTGGTTCATGAAGTGTGAGGCTGTATTACTAATAATGCTGCATTGTTCATTTATAGATCACTGTTTGGGGACTCAGTTGCTGCCACCTGATTAAATGTGGATGCCAGGACATGCAGTTATTTCCTAATATAGTTTGTACTTATTTTCTAAATTGATTTTGAAAAACAGCATGAGTGTCTGGAATACCTTCAAAGCCTTAAAGCCTCCTTTGTTTCTAATCCTGTGACTCAGCATATGCCAGTCTTCAAAGATTAAGGACTGTTTTTTTTTTTTTTTTTAATATTTTCTATTTTGTTCTTAACTTAAAAGTCATTAGAATATTATTCTGTAATACTATTTACTATGAATTAAAATAAATTTACGAGTCACATTTGTCTCTGTTGATTGGATATGCCCCCTAGTTGTTATGTAATTAATCCATGACTCAGTACAAATATCTTAAATCAACCAGGAAATTCCTGTTGTTTCAACACTTGGCTACATATACAAAATGGCACAATTCAGCTTGCCCAAGAAGATATTTTTATTTTTAGCCAATTATAAAGCCAATACACTTATTTCATCAAAAAACAAATTCGTTTTTATGGAATAGCAGTTCCTAAAAACTTTATTTTATTTTGGTGAATGAACATTCTCATCCATTGTCTTTTGTTGTTATTTCATGAGTTTTCTTCCTGCAGTAGATCAAAATACTTGCTAATGTTACTTCACTAATATCACTGCCTTGGGTCACTAGCTTTAGTAGTGAACTTTTATTTACAGTCAAACATTTATAAAATAAATGATAGATTGATTAGATTGATGGACTTTCATCACTTTTATCACACCATAAAAGTTAAAAACACTCAATATACTCTCCTTTAAATACTGTTCATTGAGTTCAACAAACATCTTACCTTAAGAAAAACAAACCTAGCCAGGATTGGTGGTGCATGCCTTTAATCCCAGCACTCGGGAGGCAGAGGCAGGAGGGTTTCTGAGTTCGAGGCCAGCCTGGTCTACAAAGTGAGTTCCAGGACAGCCAGGGCTATACAGAGAAAGCCTGAAAAAAAACAAACCAAACCAAAACAAAACAAAACAAAAAACAAAAAAACAAAAAAAGAAAAATAAAAGGAAAAAGATAAAGAAAAAGATAAAAGGAGAAAAAGAAATCTAGTGTCTAGTTCCAGCTAGGGGCAAAGAGTTTAACAGATCAGTATTCTGGGTCTTCTATATATAATGCCTAAAGTCTGAATTATCTCAATGGCTTCACTTTAAAGTGAAATAAGCTAGGTTTAAAAAGTATAATTAAATTGCTTAAAAACTGAAAATACTGTGGGATGATGCTGAGATAGAAACCCATGCATTACTGAGTCAGATGGCAGACTACAAGGTTTTCTCAGAGTCAGAGCACCAGGAGTCATCTGAGAGGACATGTTCAGCCTCAAAGACATAGCGTTGCATCAACTGGAGTAACAACTTATAGGGGTAACAGTTCCAGAGGCAGAGGGTCAGTATTGTCAAACAATGAAAACAAAAGCAATGTACATACATAAAATTGGGTCTTCTTAACTGGAACAAACTCCAACAAGTAGCTAGGTAGGCTGAGAGATGATAGTGATTGGTACACAGGTAGATTGTGGTTGGTATAAAGGCAATACACTCATTTCATCAAAAACTGCATTCCCTAACGCAAATTTATAAATGCAAATTAATACCTAAATAAATAAATAATTTAATATCACATACACACACACACACACACACACACACACACACACACACACACACACACAAACACGTTACATTATTGTGAAATATATTTTATCAACCTGGAAATGTATGTATCTTAAAATACTGGCTGTATCTGGAGGTGATGCCTAAAATCTCAGCACCCAGGAGGCTAAGATTTTTTAGTTTGAGAACTAGCTTGGTTCCATAGTGAAAGCTGTTACAAAATGCATGGGATGGCTGTTGTTGTTGTTGATGATGATGGTACCTTTGAAATGCCTACTTCACATCGTCTTTGTCTATCTACTTCTCCCCTCATGAAGCACGGCCTGGAAACATTTGTTCTCAGTCTGAACTCTGCAGCAATATAGTTTGTAGAGGAAGCACAGTTGACTTCACCTTCTGCACTTACACAGCTGGCTTCACCTTTTGCACTCTCTCGTTACAATATTAAAATAAGAATCTTTAATCATCAATGTATATATATCACATCCACTTCCATGAATGAGACAAATTTCTAAATTGGAATTGCATAGGTATAGGGGCCTTGAAATGTCTTATCAAATACCTAGAAATGTAGTTTCTAGCACTGTACATTATTCCTATGCAAAAAAAAACCAATAAACCATTTCTGAACATTATTTAAAATGCACCACTCATTCACTTATAAAAGTTTTCTACTCCCCTATCCTAGGTCCTAAAGAGATCCGCCTTCCTTTCATTTCGATGGCATGTCACATGTTGAGCAACCATGCAGCCTATGGACCTTCTTATATTGATTTCAGATTTATGGCATTCAATTTGGAAATGCGACTCTTTATGAAATGCAGCCACACCCAACAACTGTTCATTATTGCTTTTCTGTCCACACATATTTCAACTCCGATATTTATTTAGACATTAATATATTCAGTAAACTGTGGGCTTTGTGTTCTTCACTTTCTGTGTGTTTCTACTTCACACACATGGAAGATGTACTATTACTCTTATAATTTATCATATTAAAATGATTATCACATAACCATCCATGAAGCCTTCAAGGTTTTAATTTCCACCATTCTTGCCCTACTTGTTCATCCTACATCCTAGATCTTATTGGTAAGTATATTTTACCACTTTTGACTTAAAGTAATTCTGCTTAATATTATAATTTGGCCCATCATATCTACTTAATGCTATGGTATATCTATTAGTAAATGTTTAAATTTATTTTTATTTCAGCTTTAACATTTTTAAATGTTAAACTCCCCCAACTTCTTCCATATCTTCCCCCTCTTTCCACTCACCAAAACCCACACCCCTTCATTTTTTCTCTCATTAGTATACAGACTAATGAGATATGACATTAAAGAATAATTATAAATAAATAATGATAATAATTAAAAAGTTACATAAGATGAAACAAATCCATTAAAAACACAAAACTGGAAGGCATAATATATACACAAAGAGCATGTAAGAAAAAAAAAAAAAACCAAAGCATTATGAGACAAAGAACCTACCAAAAATTTACTGAATTCATTTAATGTTGACCATAAACTCGTTAACATGGGATTTGACTTTAAAAGTGGTTTGGACACCAGTGAAACTCTGAAGGAGAGAACTTATTGTTTCTGGGTGGTAATCAGATGGAATAGTTTGGGGGTTAGTGATATGGGCATAGGGTCTACTTCCTTTCTCAGTGCTGAGACCCCATTAGGTCCAGACCTGGGTAGGCCCTATGCTGGCAGCCATTTTCGGGATTTCATATATTCATCAAGTGTGTGTGTAAAAGGCTTGTATCCTTGATATTTGCTATCCCTTCTGGCTCTTATACTCTTTCCTCCTCTCCACTAGAATTCTCTAAGCCTTGAGCTGCAGGAAGAGATGGAGGCAGCTCATTTAGGACTAAGAGTTCCAAGGTCTCTCACTCTACATATTTTTCAATTGTGATTCTCTGTTATAGTTCCCATGTACTGCAAAAGAAAGCTTTGGATCAGCCACACTGATTTCTAGAGTGGCTTTACAAGTTTGCAATCCCCAAAGCAATGGATGAGTGTTACTTACTCCACATTTATCCCAGTCTGAGCTCTTACTTGTTTCATTGATTTTTTTTTCATCATTCTGACTGGTGTAAGATAAAATCTCAAATTAGTTTTGATTTGTATTTTCCTGATGAGTAAAGATGTTGTAAATTCCTTTAAAATGTGTTTTCAGTTTTAGAATACTTTCAGATCTGTTCCTCATTTTTGTGTTATCTGTTTACTTTATACGCAGGAGTTTTTCAAGTTCTTGATATATTTTAGATATTAGGCCTCCATTGGATGTGTAGCTGTTAAAGAGTATTTGATACTGTTAAAAGAAGATAGACATGGAAAAATGAAAATAGAATCAAATGAATCAGAGTCTCAAAGTTTGTGTTTTATATTTTCTTTATTGTTGAAACTGAAACATAATAGGATGTATAGAGAATGGTTATAGCAATGCACCTTGTAATCGTAGTGATAACATGAATCAAAATTTAAAGATAAAAGATTATACATTTCCAGAAATGGAAATACCTAGTATGAAGAAATGATATTCATATTTTTCTTGTATGCTTTCCTGACTTATTTAATACATCAGTGAGTTCCCTGTTGTATTTTTATATCGTAGTGCTAGCACTTGTCCTCTGTGTAACTCAGGCTGAGCTTTACCTGTCCAATGGCAATGTGTTCTTCCTGTCATTCCATCAACGATAATACCTGCTAAACAGAGTTCAAGGCTACAAAGCTAAGACAGATGCTTGAGAAACAAAGTTGATAAAGTAGCAGCCTATGAAATGCTCCCACGATGGACTTCATGACAGAATGCTTCCAGCTAATGACTTCTCGGGACAGCCATCTCTACACAATGTCAAAATAAGTAGTTATTTTTATAACTTGGATGGAGAAACCAAACTACATCTCTCCAATTTGTCCAGTTTAGTCCATAGCCAGCCTAGCTTTCTTTACTACTAAGTCTACCTAAAAATTTTCTCCCCTATGGCTTTGCTCCTGATTCAAAGCTTTAGGAAAATGGCATTTCTCTTTTTGAACTCTTTTACTGTGTACATTCAATCTGAGAGAAAAATGTTTCTAACTGAGACAATAAAGATTTTCTATATGGCAGTCGTTTATTCCCTTCACTATTTTTTCAGGGCCATTTAGGGTCCCTGGGCTCACTGTCTGGTGTGGGAGATACTGGCCCCAGGTATCACATGTGAATGTGCAAGTATCCTAACACGTATCCGGTTATCATCATGATTGAGCAGGAATCCGGTGCACGCTCTAATAGAAAATGATTAATGTTCATTTTTCTAATCATGACAGATTCCAAAAGAAGAGCATATTTCTACCCACAAAGCTAAGCAGGACCCATGTGGATTACTGGAAGGACCCGAAAGCCTGTGCAGAAACACTACTTGCTCCAATGTTTCTCAAACCCCAGCTATTCTAAAGAGACCAGGGTCAATACAAATGAAATAAATGGAGGCTTAGATAAAATATGTCAGAAAATTTGCCGAAAGGTTATTTTAAGGTGGCCTGTTAAAAACAATAATGGGCCATTAAGCTGTCTTGTTAAAGGCATTAAAGTTATAGGCACATTGTGTGAGTCACATGAGCAAGATTTTCCTCTTTATGCAGAAAAACTGCAATATTGAATTTCTGGTAAAAGCAAAATGTTAGTGTTTCTGTGTATGTTATTATAAATATTATACAACATATATTGTAGACACAGAAGTAAGCAATATATTTAGCTTCTCCAGAAACATGCAAGCAAAAATAATCTACATAAAAATTAATTTTAGGATGCAGGCTTCAATATGTTCTCTTTCTTTAGAATTTTCTGTATGTTTTTAAATTTTGACCTTTTTTATAGGCAGGAACATGAATTTCCTCATATATACTACTGGTAATAAATTTCGGTTTTAGAAACACATCATTGCATACTTTGAATAGTATAGATATTAGAGAATTTAGATGACAGATGAATGAGGAAGGGCACCTTCTGTGTACTTTACGAGTTTGTAAGAGCAAGAAGTCACCTGTTTTCTTCACTGCTGAGTGACATTAAAACCAAGCAGGGTGTGTTACAGAAGCTTATGTTTAAAAAGTTAATTGTTATTGATTTGAAAGGAAAATGAATAATAGACTAATAAAGCTATGTTCTGATTATGCATGATTTGGAATATTGTATCTAATACCCCCATTGATTTATTTAATTTTTCAATAATTGTCATGAAATCATGACTTATTTAATTTAAATGGAGCTGTTGATGATAAATAAAAATACTTTTAAAGAATAAACAATTCTGTGTGGTTAACATACTTGTCTAAGTAAAGTTGGGTTCATCTTTATGAATATTTGTTTATATATTATTTTACTTTTAGATTATTGGGGGTATGACATCAAAATATAATATAGCCAGAGATATTTTTTTATTTAAAGCCATCCTTTTATGTCACTGAGCTCAAGTTATCTGCTTCTTTGCTGTGACAATGTACTATCTTTAAATGGATCGAGCTGTTCTAATTAAATAAACAGGAATTTTTTGCTTATATTGTTTTTGGGGCCAACCATTACTTGTTTAATCATTTTGTTAATGTTTTGTATTGTCATATTATTTAAACATTAAATTAATTGAAAAATAATTTTTCATCTAGCAGTGCTAAGGGGTTTAGAGAAGAGCTAACTCCTAAAGCCCATGATGGGAACCCACAGTGTCAGAGGGCCTGCTGCTGTACTGCACATGCTTCGGGGCTCTAGAACACAAACTCACATCATGCAAAGAGTTGCTATTAGGTGAATAAAAGGACAAAAACAAAGGAACACAACAGTATGTCGGGGAGCCTCACAAACAAGTTTTTATAGGTGCTTTGATTAAAAGAAACTCGTAAATTAGGCGAGTGTTCAGACCTGGATGTCTGGACAGAAAACACAGGAAACTCAAGATTGCAGATGCACCCAGAAAACCATAGACAACCCATTGGGCATCACTGTCCAGATTTTTCTGATTTTATCTCATTTACAGGGTGACTAAACAAGGCATATGTCACCTCTAGTTTTGTTGGTTTGGCGGTCGGACAAAATCTTTCATGGCTGTTTTGTGGCACCCACTTTTAGAAAAGTCTGTGATTTTTTCCTGCTCTACAGCATAGATAGATATTCAAAGGCAGAAGCAAATGATGGAAAATAATACGCTGTGTATCTGGGATTCTCTGGGGATAGTTGTTCCATCCAATATTGTTGCTGAAAGTCAGCTAGAGGTACTGCTCCCCAGTCTCCCAGCCATGACCACAGTATGGGTGATGAGAATCCATTCTTCTGGTGGTGGTAAAGAATTTTCAATAGTCCCTAGAAGAATGAGAGGTTCCATAGATGTTGCTATTTCAAACAGTACAAAAGTCAGAGGCAATCAAACTTGTTAGCTTCTAGAAACACTTTTTTTTTACATTAGCATAATAGGGAGGAGAAAGCTGGAGGTTAGTGAATCCAGTGGGGCATGAGGTGAAGAGGGCTAAGTTTCAGTCAAGACAACAAGGGAAGTACAAAGAATGCCATTTCTCTTTCATGTGCTTTGATCTTTTTCGCTGTTTTACCCTTAACGAATGCTTTTACGATACTAAAAATAAAACACTGCTTTTTAAGAAGCTCTGTCCTCCTGAGGAATTCTCAATTAGCATGTGCTTATCTATGAGCAGAGTTGTTTTCATACATAAGGTTTACATATAAATTAGAGTGTGTGTGTGTGTGTGTGTGTGTGTGAGAGAGAGAGAGAGAGAGAGAGAGAGAGAGAGAGAGAGAGAGGATAAGACAAAGAGGGAAAGAAATCCAGTAGGCACCTAAATAGCAAGTGTTAGTTTTTCTAGACAATTTTATGATAATTTAATGTCACTGACCAAGGGCTTAGAAAAAACTGCCAAAGATTATGGTGATAGGTTAAGCTCACATATACTCAAGAATCAAGAAGAGAACAGAAAATACTTTTACAGCCCTGTGCTCCCAACAACAAACACTAGCTCCTACCAGAATGTAGAAAGATGAAGTCACTTACTGAGGTAGAGAAAAGGATTTCATGACAAAAGACAAGGGTTAGCATGTGTGTGTCCCGAGCAGTGAATCCATTCTGGATAATGTGGAAAGAATGCCTTATGCTAGTATAACTGGGAAATAAACTTGATCTCACGTGACTTGAGAATCTTCCCAGAGGCCACACATAGATGCCTTATGGTGCTTGCACACACACTATCCAGTGCTATTCCATGTTTCAGGGGCTAGCTAGTGTGTTATTATTTAAAGAAATGACCTCAGTCATACGAGAAAGAGGGAAATTTGTGCATGGTCAGTGGGTAGGCACTGAATGCCAGCTCTCTCCACCTGACTGATTTAAATAATCATATTAATAAGTACATGATCTTCGTAGGTACAAGTCACCTTTTCTCCCACACTGATGGCTTTGATTACTTTGACAGATTAAGATATGCTAATGATATAAATTAGGAGCACAGAGAATTAAAAGGGTGTTTAACTTTTATTCCAGGCTGTCAATTTCCTATAGTGCTACCAACTTACAGATAGATGATTAAAATTGTTTCTTTTAGGAATTTTGAATATTTTAAAAAATTGAATGGCTTTCTGGAGGAGGAAAAAAAAAAGAAAGAAAAATCTGTGCTTAGCTAATTAGACGTCCTATCTAGTTGAACAATAGGCCAGGATTGTTCTAAGTATGGAGAACTTCTTGCCTTGATACAAAGTCTTACGGTTTTCATATACATCTTTACTCATTATGTTGCTCTAATTTCCTGTGTTCAATAGGATTTAAGTATTTCCTTTGACTATAAACTTATAAAGAATCCTAGATATTTATTCTTTAAGGTACTTTCTATTACAATAATTTCAAAATCAGAATTTTTTTATCTGTTTAAGCTTCTAAGAGTGAAACACTCTATTAATAATTATCTATGAGTATGGAGGAATCTCACGGATCACAAAGTACCTGTAGTAGTTTAATTGCATGGAGACTTAAAACTGATGGCTACTTTAAGCCTTGAATTAGACACAAGATAAATACATCTACCTTGAATATTGATTAATCTGCTTGACTGTGAATGCTCATTGTATCATATTCAGAATTAAAAAATAACAATAGACTGTATTTCAGAAGTGAGTGAATACTGATAATAAATATGAATTATGGACTTGTTTATAGTATGTTCTGTAATGATACAGTATTTATGCTAATAACTCATATCTCTATGATTTGATCAATTTTCTTGCCTAGCCCACCCTCTAAGAAAAAATCAGCTTTGGGTCAGCACTGTTTTCTATTCATTACTCTGTCCTTACATATGCAGATGGAGCAGTATGAAACTCATTATGTAAATGGATAAATAAAGTAATGGAAGAAGGTTATCCTAATCAAATCTTAGAAATATAGCTGGTGAAAGGCTCTAGTAAACTTGGGCATCCTTGTCCTTTTTGATGGTCACCTTCACCTTTAGACACACTGTTGGGAGACTGTGTAAAGAGCCTAGGTACAAACTGCACAGATGACATTCTGACTGAACAGACTTTGAAGGTCAGTAGATAACATACTACTTACATCAGATAATTTAATAGGATAAGTGTTTAGCATATAAAAGCATTGCAGAAACCAGTTGCTGCGATCTAAACTAGGAGGATGAGGGTGAGAACCACTCCACACAGTAGGTTAGCTTTTCATGCTCACTCTCTGCCCTTAGTTACTGTAAGTATCCCTTTTTTCATCAGTAAACAGAGAGTGAAGAAATCAATAGCCTTCAAACTCGTCAGAGTATATATTCTGAGATATGTCACTTAGCTTCTTTCAGATTTGGAGGAATGGAACACAGTTGCTTCTGCTTTCTTACCGTAGTAGAAGAGAGCCTGGGTTGGTAAAGAAATGTAAGAAAAGGAAGTGAAATGATGACCCTCAGCCAAAATGCAATTTCTACCTTTCAGTGGTATTTTATAATTAATTTATAATAAATTAATAAGTATAAAACTTCCTCAATTAGCAAAAAAAGTATTGAATTCTAGTAACATACAAAAAAGGATTTAATGGAACCAAACTAAGATCTTCTTCTTTAGATAAAGAAAAGCTACAGCTACATTTTATTTAAAAATTTTGATGCCTAAGTGAATATATTATTAACTGTTAGACTTTTAAACTTTTAATGGTGTGTCACACCGATACTTTTATCCTTTTCAGTACATAACCTGTGTTTGGGGGGGGGTGATGCAAGAGGGGGGAAGGGCAAGGGGGAGGAGAAGAAGGAAAAAGAGAGGGAGAGGGGAGGGGAGAGAGAAGAGAAGAGAGGGAGAGATCTTAGAGAAGAAGGAAATATTGATGTGCTGAACATCTTTTTTGGCCCTCCAAATCCACTGTTCACATTTATTCATTTGCCCAATTAGACTGAGGTCTGTGGAGAGTATAAGCAGACATGTCATACTGGAGAAAGACATATATCACAGGGTATCTTAAAGTTACAATGACAAGCAAATGCATAGAAAGTTCTATATAAGTCATATATTTTGCTAGATTGCAAATTCAAAATTTTATTAAAAGATCATCATATACATTGTTACTTTTTTCAATGCAGATCCTTACTCTCTCCACTTATATACATCATCCAATTCCAGGATTCTTTATACCAAATATATTAGTTACTTTTTTGTTGACACAACAGGATAGATATAATTGACAGAATATAAAATTGGAAAGAAAGTATTTACTTTCGTTCACAGGTTAATAGAAGGCATCGTAGAGGGGCATGTATGATAACTGTCAAGAGAGGCAGGAAAGAAACTGGCATGTCACATTTCATGTGAACACAGATGCATAGAGGAAGAACCAGAAAGGAAGAAGGCTGCAATCACACACAGAAACCCTGCTCTCAGTGACATATTTCCTCCAGGAAGGCTCTACCCACAAAGCTTCCATGACCTTCTCAAACAGTACTCAAGACCAAGTATGTGTGTGTGTGTGTGTGTGTATGTGTGTCTGTGTGTGTCTGTGTGTGTGTGTGTGTATGTGTGGAGAGAGAGAGACAGAGACAGAGATAGAGACAGAGAAGAGAGAGAATTCTCATTCAAATAACCAATACAAGAAATAACATAATTTTCAGATGAAGCACTATGTATCTTTATTCAATACTGTCTATTTTATTATAATCCAGACTATGATTTAGGCACTTAAAGTAACACTATTGAAAGATGCTGGGAATTTTTTTCTTTCCACTGTGTGTTCACAATAAAAAGAAAGTGAGCTTAGAGACAATATTTTGCATAACAATAATGTAGTAATCATAAAAGCAAACTTTGAAATTAAAAGGGTAAACATCAAGTCACTTCTCATTTCTTCTTTATAAAGCTTAAACTCAATATACCACAGTTTTCTTGTTTTCTAAGTAAGGATAATAATATTTAGTATAAATATTACTATGTATGCTATGAAAATATCTGCATGGAGCTTAGCATAGGATTTGATTTTGTGCTTGTAAGAATAATTATCTCTAAGGGTCACAGAAGTATATACCAAATTATTGAAATACAGTGACTACATAAGCACACAGCTTCAATTTCCCAGACTATTTCATAACTTCTTTTGTATATTTCAAATATTCCTAAAGAATATAATTTGTTCCCAGAAGGTTTTCAAGACTAATGACTTCAACTCCTACAATAATTCCTTAACCAAGCAAATCAATATAACACTAATGCTTAACTTTCAGGCTTTAGCTTTTCTTAATTTAACTTGCTCTATGCTTAGCATTTGATCATTGCCAGCCATTCCTTTTGTATTGCCTCTAGAATAAAAATCTGATTCAATTAGAGGAAATAAAATCTAGTTCGGGGTGATTTCTGCAGTAGAAACCTGCCTGTGTCCAATTATGAAGTGAAGGAATGTATGTGAAGTCCAGACTATATAGTCATCATTTACCTGGCAACAGAATTAGTCTGAGGGAATGAAACTGGCTACTAAGGCATGCTTAATGACAACACCATGAAGAGTTAAAGTAAGTCGCTTCTAATTTCAAACTTATCCCTGGATCTTCTAGTTACAGAAGACAAGTGCAATCAATCAAACACAAGAAAAACAAATAAAATCCAGTCATTTATTATATAATCTCAGGTACTTTTCCTCCAGCTGAGCCATAAAGAACTCTAGTATCTATGAAAGCTAGTTCTACTGCAAGGTAAAGAAAGTAAAAGAGGAATATAATTTCTATTCACCATACACAATCAGGAAGAACAAGTTTAGAGTCCAAACTGAAACCAGTTTGTATGATACCATCAGATTCTTAAATCGACCTCAGACTGTGGCATGAACACTGCAAACCTGTGTTTGTAAGCGAATGCATGGGATATTTGATTCTAAGGCTGCGGTAGTCATTAACAAATTCTTGTTTATATTTAGAAAATTAGGAAGTGTAAGCTAATGTCTCAATTTTGAGGTCTTTTGTCTTTTTCAAGCAAAGATTAAAATGGAAAAATTAGTAAAAGACTCCCTACTAAACTTTGATGTTATAAATAATTTAAGAAAGTTCACAGCATCCCTATCTGATTTGGAATTCCTCTTTGTATATTTGCCTTTTCAGGTTTTGTTACTTTGTTCTTCTATTCAAATAGACCAATAATACTTTGGAACTAACATTATCCTTCTTATCTCCAGAGAGTCCATTATGTTTTTGTACAGTTGTTTATTTACTGACGTGTCCTAAATACACTGAAATGGAATTCTGCTGCTTGTTGACTCACATCGTTGTAAGACCTGGGTGAATATTTTCAGTTAAACTTGTCAGAGAAGAAATACTCAACAAATAATAAAATTGATAAGAACACTCATCAATCAAGAGCTGCCTGCCAGTTCTGTCCTACTAGTGGGTCCTCAGAGTGACAGCACAGATGTATGTTGGCAGGACAATCAAAGCTTCAGAAATAAAACAAAATGCTTCATCTTGGCTCCTCAGCTCTCTAAGGCTATGACAGCTCAGGTGTAGTTTCATTTTTTACAATAGTTTTGAATTTCTTTATTAACTCATTTTCATTCTGGTCCTTTGGCTGTCACACTCATACCAATATTGTTGATGGCTATAAGAAACAATGTGTTTGTAATCTTTGGAGAATGGTGTTCTTTAGACACACTTACAACTTAATCTAATGTTTAATGATAATATTCAAAATATTTTTCTTTGTGGTTATGAGTTATATAATCCAAAGAGAAAAAGGAACATGTTTTACCTCATTTATCATCGTTTTTATGAATATATCTGTAAATTTTTAAAGTAATGTAAAATATATAACTCAACCAAAATGGTAAGAATAAAAACTGGACTGTTCTCAATTTGCCTGAATATGAGAAACTCACTTATGCCAAAGTTATTTACAGTAATGTTTCTCTCATTTATTTCTCAACTGTAAATTGTGATTTTAATAACAAAGTCTTCAGTATGAGCTGTAAAGTTTTAGGTCTAGGGGTGGTACAGTTGAAACTATGGAAAGCATGGCAGTGATTGGAAGAGATCTTTCTAATGCATAAGAATGAATAGAAATTTCCATTTCGGTTTTCATGTTGTGCCAGGACAGTGAATGTTCTAAGAGACATCACTACTGAACTAAATTCTTCTCTCCACCTAGCATTTATGTCCTGAGGCAAATACCTTTTTCTTTTCTTCCTAAGTAATTCAAAAATTGCTTCTGCACAGAGGCTAAAGAGGGTCAGAACAAAATTCAATTACTTCCTATCACTATATTCTCCTCTTACAAGGGAATGCTGTGGGTATGAGGTTTGCTGTCATAATCATATGTGAAGGTTAAATGCCAAATAGATGATTATAGAACTTGGGGGACAGGAAGATAAAATCTAATATCTTTCATGTTTGGTCTTATTAAAATGATGTACCATCCTGGTCTTTGTTTGTCTATCATGAGAAATCTTCATTAAATCCTTCTAAACATACCTTTGCCTAGGCTTTTCTGATTTTTAGCACCACCACACAGACCTTAGCTATGCCCTGCTACACTGACACTCCTCAGCAAATCCTACTGTGGCTTGTCATTTCATAGATCCCAGCATGACAGATGAGCTGCCAGAACAAGACATTATATTACCTATTATCATAATAGAATGTGAGAAGGAACAAATGTTTCATCCAATTTTTCCCTATTTGCACTTACATATGCCATATGGAGTTTTTCCATATGATTTCTAAAGTTGAAAATAGCTAAATAATTCTACATACATATCCATCTCAGCATTGGTTTATCTTATTCCTTTTTTCTTAAACACAAGACATGATCATGATCTATAATCAACATTGAAAATAAAAGCTCAGTGCTAAATTTCTGAAACACTGTATTTGGTATTATTTATGTTTTGAAATGATCGATAAGTTCAGTGACTTAGGTGTGTCAAATATATTACTATTGTTTCGTGATTAAGTATAGAAGCTTTGAAGGATTAAACAATGACTTAGGTCACACTGTTCATTAAAGCATGGACAAGAAGCTTAGCTAATTCTCTAATTGGCCATGTGTGCAGGTCCAAAGCAAAATTCATTGTATGAACACAAAAGTACCCATAACATTGATGTGCTGCATGTAAAATATTATTTTTATTTTCTTTATAAATATACAGAGTAGGTAAACTATGGCTGCTATGAACGTTTTCATATTTTTTATAGGAATTTGTTATGTGACATGACAAATGGACTGTTAAGCTGACATCATACAGTATCACTGACCACAAGACAGGAAGATGGCTTTGTATTATTCAGAGAGCCCATTGTTGTCATCAGTGTTAAAAGTTAAAGATGAGTCGACAGAACTAAAGATGAACAAGAACACAATTTGACCAAAGCCAGTTCAAAATCTATGGAGGCTTTAAATAAGAAAATTATAGGTCATAACAAAATATTTTTTTTTAGAATTAATTTTTTATTAGGTATTTTCCTCATTTACATTTTCAATGCTATCCAAAAAGTCCCCAATACACTCCCCCCCCCCACTCCCCTTCCCACCCACTCCCACTTTTTGGCCCTGGCGTTCCCCTGTACTGGGGCATATAAAGTTTGCAAGTCCAATAGGCCTCTCTTTCCAGTGATGGCCAACTAGGCCATCTTTTGATACATATGCAGCTAGAGTCAAGAGCTCTGGGGTACTGGTTAGTTCATAATGTTGTTCCACCTATAGGGTTGCAGATCCCTTTAGCTCCTTGGCTACTTTCTCTAGCTCCTCCATTGGGGGCCCTGTGATCCATCCAATAGCTGACTGTGAGCATCCACTTCTGTGTTTGCAAGGCCCGGCATTGTCTCACAAGAGACAGCTATATCTGGGTCCTTTCAACAAAATCTTGCTAGTGTATGCAAAGGTGTCAGCGATTGGAAGGTGATTATGGGATGGATCTCTGGATATGGCAGTCTTTAGATGGTCCATCCTTTCATCACAGCCCCAAACTTTATCTCTGTAACTTTTTCCATGGGTGTTTTGTTCCCAATTCTAAGAAGGGGCACAGTGTCCACACTTTGGTCTTCCTTCTTCTTGAGTTTCATGCGTTTAACAAATTGTATCTTATATCTTGGGTATCCTAAGTTTTTGGGCTGATATCCACTTATCCGTGAGTACATATTGTGTGAGTTCCTTTGTGATTATGTTACCTCACTCAGGATGATGCCCTCCAGGTCCATCCATTTGACTAGGAATTTCATAAATTCATTCCTTTTAATAGCTGAGTAGTACTCCATTGTGTAAATGTACCATATTTTCAGTATCCATTCCTCTGTTGAGGGGCATCTGGGTTCTTTCCAGCTTCTGGCTATTATAAATAAGGCTGCTATGAACATAGTGGGGCATGTGTTCTTCTTACCCGTTGGAACATCTTCTGGATATATGCCCAGGAGAGGTATTGCTGGATCCTCTGGTAGTATTATGTCCAATTTTCTGAGGAACCACCAAAGTGATTTCCAGAGTGGTTGTACAAGCTTGCAATCCCACCAACAATGAAGGAGTGTTCCTCTTTCTCCACATCCTCGCCAGCATCTGCTGTCACCTGAATTTTTCATCTTAGCCATTCTGACTGGTGTGAGGTGGAATCTCAGGGTTGATTTGAGTTGCATTTCCCTGATGATTAAGGATGTTGAACATTTTTTCAAGTGCTTCTCTGTCATTCAATATTCCTCAGGTGAGAATTCTTTGTTCAGTTCTGAGCCCCATTTTTAATGGGGTTATTTGATTTTCTGAAGTCCACCTTCTTGAGTTCTTTATATATATTGGATATTAGTCCCCTATCTGATTTAGGATAGGTAAAGATCCTTTCCCAATCTGTTGGTGGTCTTTTTGTCTTAAACTGAAGGTTAATTCCTACCTCATATCCCCATATTCCCCAACCTTATATTCAATATTTGGATTAATGCAGAATGTTTTCTCATAGCATGGATTGGGAGTATTAAATAATAATGAACACAATTATTTTTAGGGACATATGTGGAAGCAACCTTACAGATACTCCTTCAGCAAATGTTAAAATTTGGATTGTCATAAATCTTGCCCCTGTGTATATATCCAAAAAATGTGAAATCAGCAAATTAAAGAGTTATCTGGATTCATACTTATTATATTTGCAAAACTATCACATTGTCAGACATGGAATGAGCCTGTGAATCCATCAATAGATGAAACAATAGAAAAAAATGGAGTTCATATACAGGTTGGAATGCTATTCAGCCATTAAAAATGAATAAAGTCTGGACAACAAAATGGCTCATTACTTAAAGGCACTTGTCATCAAGCCTAACAAAATAAATTTGATCCTGGACTTCCAAATGGTGGTTGGGGAGAACAGATTTCTGCAAGTTATCTTCTGATCTTATGCACACACTGTGGTATGCATAGGATGCACACACACACATGCATACCCATACAGGCATACACACTCACACATACATATACATACAAACACATATACATACGGAGACACATATAATCTTGTTAAAAATTAAAACAAGTTAACTCGAACTATTTGTGATATATGAATCAAGAGACTGTTATGTTAAGTTAAAATATTCAAGAAAAGGAAATAAAAATGGTGGAGTCACACTCACATATGGACCTGAATGTAATTGAACTTTTATTTGCCTGATGCTATTATTGTCTTGAAGGCTTACCGTTGAATAAGTTCTCCCTTTCCAGATCTTTCTGAACCCTTGGTGGCTAGTTTAATTTAGCTGTTCTAGCACAAACTTCTCTCTAAGCTGACTGATTCAAACTGCCTTCTGTTGGCTTCTGACTTTTTGCTCTGCTTGTCCTAAAATTAACTCTAGCAGTTTGTTCTAAGCTTTTGGATCTTTTTTTATTCTCTGACTTCAACTGACTCTGCTGACCTACACTGGACTGCATGAACTGATGAACAAATTCAGTTCTACTGCACTGCAATTACTGCACTGAACTGAATTCCTCCAAACAGAACTATATTGCCCCGTTTTACCTGACCTCAATAGACTGAACAGCACTGACCCTTTCACTCTTTCTACACTACTTCTAACTCACTTTTCTTTCCTGTTATGTCATTGTGAGAATTGGGCATAGTCCTTCTCTGACTCATTCTGTGAAATCTTTCTCTGATTCATCACTTTGTCTGCACCTCAATTAGATGTCACCTTCAAATATGGTTGCTTCCTTCTATAAACTCACCTTACCAACATTGTTTGAGATTAAAGATGTGTACTAAAGTAAATTCTGTATTCCAACCAGGATAGCCATGTTATTGCATAAAAATTTCTTTAGAGAAGCTAATCTTAAGGTGAATATGTTAGCACATGCTTATAAATATATACCTGTGATTCTAGTCCTTGGGGACTGAGGCAAGAGGATTGTTGCCAATGTGAAACTATCATGAGCTACATAACAAGATTCAGGTTAGCTTGAGCTACATTGTCAGATCCTGCTACCCTCAAAACACACACATACACACACACACACACACACACACACACACACACACACACACACACACACACACACAAGAAAATATAACAGAAAGATTTATCAGATGCTCTGTAAGTGCAGTGAGGAGACAAAAAGGGTTGGCTAATTGGCATACTATTGTATAGTAAGACACCTATAATTCACATTATAGTATCTAATACTTCAAAAGACCCAGAAGAAAAGAATTAGAATGTTTTCAGCAAAAAGAGGATATTTAAGGTACTAGATATGCTAAATACATTGATAAGATCATTTCAGACTGTATATACATAAAGGGTGAATCACAAGCGTTCATGGATGTGTGTGTGTGTGTGTGTGTGTATGTGTGTGTGAATGTGTGTATATGTGTGTATGCATGTGTATGTGTTTATATTCCATTATTTCATGTCAATAAAAATAAGTGTGTGTATGTTTACGTTCCATTGCTGTATGTTAAAAAAGGGTATGTGTTTGTATGTGTTTATGTTCCATTTTATACAACAATAAAATATAATAGGATGTGTGTGTGTATATGTCTTTATATTCTGTTGTTACATGTTAATGAAAAATAAAAGGAAGCAAAAATAGTTGATCTGGATATCAAGTATGCATTGGGGAGAAATATGCTATCAGAAAAATCAGTAGGCAGTAAGCTCATATCTGTAAGCAGTCCTAAAACAGAGTAGGAAACTGGAAGAGTAGACAATAATAGACAAGACCTAAAGAGCTCATCTGATAACATGATCAGAATACAAGGCATTGGACATCTCACAGAAAATCAGCTTATTTGTGAAAATCTTTCCAGGCCTGGAATTGCCTGAAATGCAACAACTTCAAGCTATAATCACTCACAAATTCTTAAAATCAGAGGCTATTGTGAGTCCTAATTCCATCTCTTAGAGATGAAGAATAATTACACAGAATGGTGATATTTATCTCCCACCTCCACCATTCAAAGTAGACATTGTTGATTCATGACTATACCTATTCCCTTTAAGCTGATGCAAGGCCTTGTGGCCTCTCTCAGAAAAATGTTCTAGAAAACCTCTGTTTTCCACAAGGCAGTGCCATAGGATGCTTCTCACACAAACCTTGCAGTTAATGTAGGATTTTACACTGATTATGTGCCCTGAGTTAAAATATCCAAAATTTCTAGGCTTCTATTTGTTCAGGTATGTATGTATGTATGTATGTATGTATGTATGACTATGTATATTTGTGTATATGTATGTATCTGTTTCTCCACAAATTTATCTGGGTTTATCTATCTCTTTTTAAATATATATGTCCATGTGTAAAATTATAGCTATTATATTAAATTTTACCAAAGATAAAATTATTTAATTTTATCTTATGCTTCTAACAAGTGTTAGAAAAATACAACTTATTGCCAGATCTGGCTTGCCATCTGTTTTGGTACAGCCAATGACTAAAATGGTTTTGAAAGACCCACAACGTGAGGACTCCCCCACGTTCTGACTCAGGAGAGGCGACACCCCAAAATCACCCACAAGAAACGGTCTTGCTGCAAACTGCAAGAGGATTTTTATTCAAGAGCGCTCTCGGGCCCACCGTCATACACCACACAGGGGTAGAGGACTGTGGAGCCCGAGTAGCTGGATAAGGGGGTATTTAAAGGGAGAAACCACAACTCAAGGAAGTGGGGAGGGCGTTGTTGGAAAATACCAAAAATACCAGTTAAGAGTCCCAAGGAAGTACAAAGTCACAAGAGTCACAAGGAATACCTGGTAATTGTTCTGGTTAACTCTCAAGACAGTTTCTAAGAACCCCTAACAATAGCACATTTGCATTGCAGGTTCTGGTAATGGTCAGGGTGACTTTCTTTGAATGAACACTCTTTGAACCCAGGAAGCAGGTGGGTGGAGGAAGGAGTGTCACTATCTGCTTTATGATTAGCATACCTTGGAGCATTGAGTCACAAAGGTCACGTTCCCAAGCCTGGGCCTAAAGGCCTAGAATTTTGTTTTTATGTTTTACTTTTTCAGTTTCACATACTAAAATGACTTTACAATAAAAATAAAACTATTTTGTGATATGTGATCATTATATAATTATAAGTTTCATTCTTTATGAAGTTGAACTCTGATGTGGCCACTCATATTTAGATAGCAGAAAAGCGAGATTTAAACTAAACAAGACTGAATCATTGAAACTCACAGCTGATTTACTACCTAGGCTTTTACAAATATTCCTGACTCATTCTCTAGAATGATTCTTGTCATTTAGAAAATGCTTCAGTACTTTTTTGTTCTTACTAGAGAACCCAGTGGAGAGCCAGGGTGCCTACAAGATATAAATGATAATTATGCAGCGCCATGTTAATTAAAGACACCCCCTACACTCATACACACTGAGAAATCTAAATCTCTATTATTACTCTGTCATTTTTTATTAGATTGTGAGTAAGTCAGACTTGAATAGTACATTGCAGTTTGGGATGTGAAAGGCTCTAGCCTTAGATTTTGGTATGGAATGAGCATCCATTAAAATTTCTAAAGAACAAGACAACCATAGAATAGATATGATTGCTTTTAGAAACAGCTACTTTGTGGTATGCCCACGTCTTAACTTTTAAGTGAAGTTAATTTGCTGAAGGTCTCCATTGCCACATGGCAGGGCTAGTGTGTTTTCTTGTGTAGAAACTTAACCAGCTTCACTTATATTAGGAATATTCACTGTTCAATGTTTCTTGGTCTTCAGATAATGTTTGGCATGGCCACCTACACTGATGAGTGTAGCTATCCATGCTTGGAATTGCTGCCTTCTTTGAATACCTCTTTGTCAAACTCAACTATTAGGCCCCAGTAACACATCAAGTCATGACTTCAATGCTATTCACAACTTATGTTAAATGACCCCAATGGTTTTTCATTTATGAATTGTAAAAAAACTGTGATGTTAGAATCCATCTACCAGTCATGGGATACTAAATGCAGCAGCCTTTCCCCTTTAAAGGTACCCAGTCTTTTATTGCAACATTGTGGCTCTCAAAGAGTCAGTCTTAGTACCCTTTCTGAAATGTCACCAGAGAGAGACCTTCATAATGTGGCTATGAAACAGATTTAACTTTGATAACAACTCCCTTTTTCACTTTTTCTCTTTTTAGTTAATTGTCTTATTTTTTAACATTCCAAATGTTACCCTCTTCATGTACTACCTCCCAGAGTTCTTTACCCCCTCTTCTTGCCCCTCTGCCTCTGAGAGAGTACTCCCCATCCCACCCCCACACACACACCTCCCTTTCCTGGGGCATCAAGTCTCTTCAGGTTTAGTTTCATCCTCTTCTACTGAGACCAGCCCTATACTCATTGGTTGGTGGATTAGTCCCTGGGAGCTCCCAGGGGTCTGGCTTACTTGACTCTGTTGGTATTCCTGTGAGATTGCAATCCCCTTAGGCTTTTCAACATTTTCCCCTTACTCTTCCAGGCTTGCGGAACCATCTGGAACTAAGAAAGTGTAGGCTTCTTTGGAAAATATTGAGCTGGACTACTTGGGGCTATTTGCTTTAAAGCCTTCTAGGATAAAAAGGCTCAGAAATCAATCAGAAGCAAGCAGGGCAGGGTAGTTTGAAACAATTTGCACTCTTTAGTTGACTATAAATCTACTAGAACAGGTACAGATTAAGGACAGAACTTAATGTTAAGGATTTGAGGACACACTTTTTACATTTGGTATACATTCAAAACTTCCAAGTCAATGGTCCTCATAGTTGAGGGCGAAAACAGGCAGGTGGAAAAGCAGACTGTTGATTGATGGCACCGATCTGAAGTCAATGTGACCTGTGAAACATAGATCAACTCCCCTAAACTTACATGAACGTTTTAAAGTTTTTAAAAAGAGTTTTATATATGTTAGCATAGCCACTATTTGTGGTCTGTACTGACATACATTTTGTAGAGATAGTGGTCACATATCTGAGTTGGTTCTTTTCTTCCTTTATGAAGAATTGCCTTTGAAATAATAATGTGTCAGCTGGGAGAAAATACAATTATGTGAAACAAACTTCAAAATAATTTTATTAATGTCTTTTTCTCCTTTTGTTAGGTTTAAAGTTCAAGATAAAAAATAAACTTGTTTATTAATATTTAAAATTGTACTTGTAATTTAATTGTGCTTGAAATCATGCCTACTAAGACTAAGTTTTTTTGCCTCCATCTTTTCATTGTGGACTAACTAGGAAATTATCTTGGCTTTACATGGGACTGAATTCCTGAGCAGATATGCTGTAGAAGACGTGCTGTTCTAATAACATCTACAACCACATCAAGAATCAATATTGTAAAGACCTATAGATTGGTTTCCCAATATCTACTTCCCCTTTTTCTTTTACCAGAAATTACACAATTTTACTTCTGATACACATATATGTAGCCAATCCCTTTTCATCACAATTTCTATTGCAGACTAGGATGAGTTCAGCACTTTCTTGGTTTATTTATGAGATATAAGCATAACTGTTGTGAAAATTTCTGAAAAATATGTTCTTGCCTGAAAGAGGGGATAGGCAGAGATACCATGGTCCTCTACATCTGCATGACCTTTCCCTTTGTAACTCTCAATGTTATAGCAGCAACTTGGTACTGATACAGGAAGAGAACACTACGAAAGTATCATGTAATGTATGGGGCACAAAACTAGAGGGAAGAGGTAGAACTACCAGGAACTGGTCTAATGTCATCTACAGACACTTCCTATAACAGCCAAGCAAGCTCAAACAATGAGCTTCAAGTGTGAATTCCTGAGACCACTCATTCCCTTAACTTCAGCTAACTGACAGAGCTCAGTTATAATAAGACCATGGATATCAATCATTCTAAACTTAAGACAATTTCAGAGGGTCAATTTATTACACTTAAAATTTTACTTATTTTAAATCTAGATAATTTAATAAAACATTTTAAGATAATTTCAGAAGGTCAATTCGTTACACTTTAAATTTCACTTATTTTAAATCTAGATAATTTAATAAAACATTTTACTGCAGTTCGTAAATCTTACATATCCTTACTCTGGTATGCAATTAATAAATACAAGTTTCAATTCAGTTCATATTGAAGTAGTGTCCATTTTTAGTGCTGTGCAATTTAGACACAGTATGCTACTTGAGGCAAATGTCATCTGGAATGACAGCAAGCCATATAGTGTTGGGGAGAAAGCTAACATACTTAAATGGAAGGTTCATACAATAGCCTATGCCTATATGAACTCATGGAGATTATGACACTGTCAAAAGGACAATTCATAAATGACATGAAACTCATGAAGAAGGAAGACCATAGTGTGGATACTTCGATCCTTCTTAGAAGGGGGTACAAAACACCCATAGAAGGAATTACAGAGACAAAGTTTAGAGGAGAGTCTGAAGGAATGACCATCCTGGACATTAGCTCTATATGAGATGTAGGATTGGTTAAAGATCTTTTCTTTTTCTTTCTTTCGTTTTTTTTTGTTTTTTGTTTTTTGTTTTTTTTTTTTTAGATAGGGTTTCTCTGTGTAGCCCTGGCTGTCCTGGAACTCACTCTGTAGACCAGGCTGACCTCAAACTCAGAAAACTGCCTGCCTCTGCCTCCCAAGTGCTAGGATTAAAGGTGTGTGCCACCACCACCACCAGGCTAAAGATCTTTTCTTAATTTGTTGATTGCCACTTGAGATTTGTAAAAGGAGAAAAGAATAGATTGATTTGCATCCTTTTACAAGCTGACTGCCGGTTGAACCAACACTATTTGTTGAAAATATTCTCTTTTTTCTTTTTTCTTAGATATATCCTTTATTTACATTTCAAGTGTTATCCTTTTTCCAGTTTTCCCTCCCTCCCTCTCTCCTGGAAACACCTCCCCCATCACATTATACCTCCCCCTGCTTCTATGAGGGTGTTTTACATAACACATTAATGATTGATAAAGTTTCTGTACACTTTTCCAGTGTCATAAAGTGCAAAAGAACAAAAATGAACCCAATGCAAACTTTGAAATTTGTATCAGTAGTGAGATATATATATATATATATTCTTTGTTTAAAACTTATCATATTATATAAAACAGAATATATCAAAATTTTATATCTATATCTATGTATTTTGCGATGGTTTGTGTATTATTGAACCAGGGAGTGACATTATTAGGAGGTGTGGCCTTGTTGGAATAGGTGTGGCCTTGTTGGAATAGGTGTGTCACTATAGGCTTGGGCTTTAAGACCCTTGTCCTACCTGCCTAGAAGCCAGTCTTTTACCAGCCTCAGATGAAGATGCAGAATTCTTAATTTCTCCTGCACCCTGCCTCTCTGGATCTCACCCTCACCTTGGAAGTAATGGACTGCACCTCTGAACGTGTAAGCCTGTCCCAATTAAATGCTGTTCTTATAAGAGTTGTCTTGGTCATGGTATCTGTTCACTGAACAGCAAATTGTATAACAGCAACAAAACCATAACTAAAACCATAGCAAAACCATATATATATATATACATATATATATATCAACTATCTGTAATTTAACCAATTTCCTAAAATAATGAGTGCTAAGTTTTGAACAGTAAAAGAAATAAAAATCAAAGCAAATGCAAAATGGAAGACAACAAACTATAAATAAATTCAAATAAATTTGTATTCACAGTAAGTAGTGACAGGCAAGTCTAACCAGTGGACAGAAACTATCAATTTAAAAAAATTACAGCTCATTATATGATTCCCACTAGAAATACTTTGAAAGCAAAATGACAAACATTTCTTGTGAAATGGTGTAACTGATAAAGACAAAAAGAAATGGTGTAAATGATAAAGACAAAAAAAAAAGACAGTTGATATAATTATATTGATCCGTTTTTAATTTAATGCAGGCCCATTGTTACAAAATCCTTACTACACGCAATGATTAAAGGAGCAATCTGACATATGCTATAATTTAGAATATGTATGAGCTTTAAAAAGATTACTTCAAACATGCCTCATTGCAAAATGAGCTGGACATGTACTGAGTTTGTCAGGATGACTATATCATTACTTGATTTGAACTTAGTATATTAAACAGGACAAGAATTCATATCCAAATGTATTTCTTATTGTTTTCAGTTATATGGATGGGTGTGAGTCTGTGTATGGATATTTGCGTTTGAATGCAAGTTTCACTGCCAGCCAGAGTTGTCACATCTGCCAGAGCTAGAGTTAGAAATGGTTATGAGACCTAGGTTTGAGTTCTGGGAAAGGAAACCTGGTCTTCGTCAAGACCCCAACATGGACTCAACCACTATGCTCTTTCTAGCCCTATGTAAATGGTTTAAACAAACCAAATAGAAAGTTTAATATTTGTAATCAGAACATATGTGCAAGAACACACATACATTGAATGAATGTGTGTTCAGTAATAAATGTGTGTTTAATAAATTGTGTTCAAGTAATTATTTACAGTTATTATCAGTGCTAAACAGCATTATAGCTAACAAAGGTCATAATGTGGACTCTACTTACTGTAGCCAATATTTTAGTGATTAATCTGGAGACATAACATGACTTAATGATAATAATCATAACAGTATCAAGATAACTTTTCTTTAAAATTATACATGCATTTATTATAATATAAAATATTAATTGTTTATACTTGTCATTTTCTTTTTGCTCTTCTTGGAAGTTAAATTTATAAAACATATTAGTTTTTGCTCAAAATTATAAATTATTTTAAAGGAAAAAATAGGGTAGTATTGGAGTACTTGTACATGACCTCTATTTAATGAAATATAACATTGGTATATTTCCATTTGCTCCATTACACAGTAGGTACCCCAAGTATGCCCCTGCCATTTAGTTCCTTTTTCAGTATGTCCCCAACCTGCCTGCAACCTATTGCTCTTCCCCTTTATTTAGAGGTAAAACTGAATACAGTCAATCTTAAGGTTAATTGTTACTTGTTCTGGGTTTTATAAAAACCTTCAGCTGATATCTGGTTCTCGTCCCACATATAATATCAAGCTTTAGAGTTGCACACAAAAAGCAGCTGAGCACAGAACACTTAGCATCTTCCTTCCCTACATCCCATAGGATTGATTTCTGTTCACTTACTTCTTACATCCTGGTTGCTTGGTAAAACTATTTGACATTTACAAATAGTTCCTTTAAATCTGTAAGTTCATCAAGATGAAATTCATCGCTAAAAGACCTGTAGTTTTTAAACTGATACATATCAACTATCAGAACTTAATTCTCCTAAAAAAAAATAGAGAAAGTATAGATAGAACTAGAAGTTGTAAAGTTGATATTAGATTTCATTTAGTTCACTCTGGGAAGCCCAGAGTGCCCTGCTTACTCTCCTTGTGATTTTGTTTCAAGCAGTGTATTATGTATTTAACAACAAAGATCTTTTCAAGGAAGAGTTTTTTGTTAAGTTCCATACCACACCATAGCAACCTTTACGGAAGCATTTACTATATCCTTTTGACTGCTCCTGCACTCTCTAGAGGAGCATAGAATTCAGTGCAGGACCACATGCAAACTTCTGGATCACTATATTGATTTCAGCTTCTTATCATTAATGCCCTTTCCTGCTAAAAGCCATTATTGTTCCAATTGTAAATATGGTTTCATATCACCTTTAAAAATACTTTCTATGTTAAAAAGCATGCACCTTGTAAGCAGCAGCTCTAAAGGTCTATTAAATTTGATAAATTAAAATTATCATGATAGGCTTCTGCCTGTGTAGGACAAATGAAAAGTGACAAGAACTTTCCTGTTCCAAGTCTATCCCACGGGTGATTATGCTCTATCTCTTTTCAGCCACATTGGATGCAAGTTTTGTTTTGCATGGAACACCTATGTGCTGCTCAAATTCTTTGGATAAAAATTTCTGAAGAAAAAGTTAGTTTTCATTTTTCCTAAGTATGTAAAAGCTACATAGGTCTTGGTCTTTATCTATTAAAGTATAGATACTTTCTATGGATTTATAAAGGAAACAACGACAAAGGTAAAGAAAAAGAAGACAATAATCTTTGTTCAGTATTTATCTCTGAAGGTATTAATATTCAGAAAGAATAAATGACTAAAAAACTATCAATACAATTTCAATTAAACCAAAAAATAAACTAAAAATTATATATATATATATATATATATATATATATATATATATATATATACATATATATATTATATTAATTAAAGTAATTCAGTGGAAAAACACACTTGCAGCTTGTCCTGAAAACTTGAGTTTGATCCCTGGAACTCACATGGTAGATAAAGAGAACTAAGTTCTACAAGTAGTCCTCTCACCTCCACAAGTTTGCCATAAAATTGGTAAATGAAATATAGTAAGTAAGTTTAACACCAAAAATAGATAAGATATCAGTGTATACTGAAAAATATTCATCAATCTTACAATCAGGGAAATGCATTTCAAAACTATATTGTGATGTTATCAAACTACAGGCAGAATATTAACAAGTACTCAAAACAAAAAGTAACAATGATATAGTAAGATGTTGACAGCAAGAACCCCTCACATGCTATCAACAGTACTTTTATAGATAAACTTAATAAGGAGATGTAAAATAAGGTTCTGTAAAATACAAAGTGTATAAAATCCTTGTTATGTAACTATTCCATTCCTGGGTACAGGCCCTATTGGATCAAAGCTGACATGTTTCAGATGACCTTGCATGCTATGTTAAATGACACTGTCTATAGAAGTTAAGATCATTTGGGGGAAAATCCTGTGACATCTTTTTAAGGTAGAGATTTTTTGAGCCATCAAAAAGAATGATATTATCATTTCCAGGCAAAAAAAAATCTGGAGATGATCATTTTTAGTTAATGACATCAAGTTGAATCTCAAATTAAACAAATAAATATGAACTGAAAGTAAAAGAGGAATCAGTGGGAACAGGAAGGAAGGGGTAAACATAGGTTTTAGAATGTACAAATATGACCAAAATATATGAAAATGTAACAATGAAACCCATTATGTATAACTCTGATACACTAATGAAAACAATAACTTAATAATCAATACAAATACAAGTAAAAATAATTAAATACCTCAAAATCTCTTGGATATTAAAAACGCTACTGAATTTTGCAAGAAAATTATCTTAGTAGCTCATTAAGTGTATATAGCTAGGAAATGCCTATTAATGTCTTTCTGTTGTAATCTAGAAAAAAAGAGTAGTTAGTGGGGTTAGGCAAACATATCTGGGTGCTTTCATGCAAAGCATCTAGGTGAAACATTTATACTAGACACATGTCTTAGTCATTTTTCTAAAGCAGAGAAGAAAAGCTTCTGAAAAGGTATTGTTCTGTAGTCTATGACCAAACTAATATCCAATACATTGATCTGTGTACTGTTGCTTTTTAGAAAATGAAAAATGCTTTGATTGACTTCCAAGTGCATCCTCTTCTTCATTTGAAAAATTGTTCTTCAAACATGTCTTTTAACATATACCCAAATCCATTTTTTCTTTGTGTTTTTTTGCTGTAAACTGTGCTCATGTGTTTCTCCATCAGGGCCTCTGTTCCATGAAAAGCTAGGTCTTCGTGAGGTTGATGTTAAATTCGTTATTATTTTCCTCAGTTAAACCTTCAAAAATCTGTAACAGTGTTCATAACAAATTTTTATTAAAATATTTTTCATACAATGTATTCTATCATATTCTTTTCCTCCTCCAACTCCTCTCAGATCCTTCCTATCTGCATACTTCATGCCCTTTCCCTCTGTCTGTCAAAAGAAAAACCCACAGGAATCAAAGCCAAAGTAAACAAGTAAATAAAACAAATATAACACAAATATCAAAACATAATCCAAAAAAAAAAAAGAAAGAAAAAGGGTGGGATCTTTTTGTATTAGCTAACTATTCCTGAGCATGTGTCTTCCCTGAATATGTTTGATATACACAGGAACACCCTATTGTAGAAAACTGATATTTCTTTTCCCAGCAATTACAAATGGCAAACCACCTCTCAGTGAGTAGTGGCAGTTCCCACCCCCATCCCACCCCCACCCCCTAGTGATCCTTCTTAGCACTGTAATTTTGACTTCAGGTCTTATGCATGGTGCCACAGTCTCTGAGTTCATTGGTATCTGCCCTTTTGTTTTTGGAAGACACTGTTTCCTTGGAGTCATCTAGCACCCATAGTTAATAAAATCTTTCCACCTCCTTTCTACAAAGATCTCTAAGCCTTGATGAAAAGGCCTTGATAAAGACATCTCACGTGGTTTCACATAACCATTTCCTCTGTCTAGATGTCCAGATAGAACTGCACACCAGGCTGGAAGGATGCAGCAAAGACTAGTTGGTATATGCAGGTTCCCTATCAGGCTGGGATGGGCCTGGTAGACCTTCCTTTTAGACTGCTCTCAGGTAAACAGCTCTCTTAGACAATCTTCAGTAAAACATCTTGTGCCCATACACTTTATTTGGGTGAATAAATGAGGGAGTTTTCATGGTGAATGTAAATCATTGGCTAGAGGTTAAAGTCCTGAGGATGCCTCATTTGCATGGTGAGGCATTCCAGGAATTCCAGGTACTTGCTGAGAAAGAGGAAAGTGTCCTTGGAGGATTGTCAAGAAGGATGTGACCTTCCTCAGATAGAGAGTATGGCGCTTGGGCTTCCCAGATAAGGTCAGAGAAGAGGAAGCCCTGCTGGAAAAGCTAGTCTTCCATTTTGTGCAGTGATCAGAGCAGCTATGGAGATATGGTAGGCTTAAAGATTGTTGGCTTTCCCAACAATCCCATTTAGAATTGAATGCTGGGAATTTCATAAATTCATTCTTTTTAATAGCTGAGTAGTACTCCATTGTGTAGATGTACCACATTTTCTGTATCCATTCCTCTGTTGAGGGGCATCTGGGTTCTTTCCAGCTTCTGGCTCCTAGCCAAATGGATGGACCTGGAGGGCATCATCCTGAGTGAGGTAACACATTAACAAAGGAACTCACACAATATGTACTCACTGATAAGTGGATATTAGCCCAAAACCTAGGATACCCAAGATATAAGATACAATTTCCTAAACACATGAAACTCAAGAAAAATGAAGACTGAAGTGTGGACACTATGCCCCTCCTTAGAAGTGGGAACAAAACACCCTTGGAAGGAGTTACAGAGACAAAGTTTGGAGCTGAGATGAAAGGATGGACCATGTAGAGACTGCCATATCCAGGGATCCACCCCATAATCAGCATCCAAACGCTGACACCATTGCATACACTAGCAAGATTTTATCGAAAGGACCAGATGTAGCTGTCTCTTGTGAGACTATGCCAGGGCCTAGCAAACACAGAAGTGGATGCTCACAGTCAGCTAATGGATGGATCACAGGGTTCCCAATGGAGAAGCTAGAGAAAGTAGCCAAGGAGCTAAAGGGATCTGCAACCCTATAGGTGGAACAACATTATGAACTAACCAGTACCCCGGAGCTCTTGACTCTAGCTGCATATGTATCAAAAGATGGCCTAGTCGGCCATCACTGGAAAGAGAGGCCCAATGGACACGCAAACTTTATATGCCCCAGTACAGGGGAACGCCAGGGCCAAAAAGGGGGAGTGGGTGGGTAGGGGAATGGGGGTGGGTGGGTATGGAGGACTTTTGGTATAGCATTGGAAATGTAAATGAGCTAAATACCTAATAAAAAATGGAAAAGGAAAAAAAAAGAATTGAATGCTGAAAAGACTCTCATTCTCTGGGATGGGGGTTGGGGGTCTCTGTTAATTCCTATCTACTGCAAGAAAAAACTCTTACTTGAGCTTTCAGTGATGTTTTATCTAACAGTCTACCAATATATTATTTAGACTATTTTTCTTTTTTATTCTACATTAATACATACATTCTTTTTTATTCTACATTTTATAAAAATGAGCAATAGTAGTAGTTTTTGCCCTAGAGCAATGACTTATCTAATCTCAGGTTCTTGTTCACTTTAGCAATTTCACATATGGGTTACATTTCATGGAGTTGACCTTACATCCCATAAACAATAGGTTGCTTACTTCCATAACATTTGTGCCATTATCACACCAGTAAGTATATTGCACTCTTTGTTATAGTTCATAAGGATACCCTCTGGGCAATATTTACGATTTTGTGCAAAATATCTTCCAGCACAGTGAATGATGGTTAGTAGGAATAAAGCTATATTTGATAACATAAATTGTTTCCTCAGTGATACAACTTTATATCAGATTATATAGAGCAACTGATAGCCTTGTCAAAAGTCTATATATGATACATGGGCGGGGTTTCTATTGGACCCTTTAGGCAAAAATTTAACAAGCTGTGAACCATTCTTGGCACTGGAGGTTTGTTAAGTTGGGGCGATATTGATCCCTATTACATGGTGACTCAAATTGTTTCATATGTGAATACGTATGAGGAAGCTTATGTTGAATTAAGTTTCCATATGGCTTTTCAAAAGGCGTTTGGTGTTATTTGTTCTTCTACCTATTCCAGCCTTGATCCTCCCCTCCCACTCCACTCTCCCCTTAATTCTATTAGTTAGCTTATCCTTTATCTATTTATAGCAGTATATTTATTTCTTGTTCCTTTGAAGGCCTTCCCTAACCTGTTCACTCACTAGTTACCTGAACTCTTTGTTATATAGATTGAATTATAAATATCTAAAGTTTAAAAGCTAACATCCACATATAAGAGAAAACATGCAGTATTTGCCTTATGTGTTCAGGGTTACCTTACACACAATGATAGTTTCTAGCTCTACGCATTTACCTAGAATTATTGTAATTTTTTCTTAATGTATAGATATTATTTTAATGTGAAAATATGTCATGCTTTCAATATTCATTCCTCATTTATGGATATCTAGAATATAACCAAATTATGGCTATTATCCGCAAAACAGCAAGGAGCATGAATGAGCAAATACATATGTAATCTTTGCGATATTTGTTCAATTGTAATATACCTGTATCTTACAGTAGGTTGAATTTCAGTTCTTTTGAGAAATTTTCCCCACATACTTTCAGAGTGGCTGTACCAGTTTGTAATCCCATCAGCAATGAATAGGTTTTCAACATTGGTGCAATCTTTACCAGCCTGAGCTGTCATTTGTTTTATTGATCACAACAATTCTGACTGGGATATGATGAAATCCCAAAGTAGTTTTAATTTGAATTTCCCTGATGGTTGAGAATGTTGAGTGTTTGCTCAAGTATTTCTCAGCCATTTGTTTTTCATCTTTTGAGAACTCTGTGCCTAGATCTGTACTCTACTTTCAATTGGAGTTTTTGATGTTTAGGTTTTTCTTTTTCAGAAATTTCTGTATTCTAGATAGTAACCCTTTGTTAGATGTATAACTGGTAAAATCTTTCCTCATTTTATAGGCTGCTGCTTTGAGCATATCATTTTCTTTGTCATATAAAAGCTTTTCAGTTTTATGAGGTCCTATTTATTGTTAGTTTTAATATCTGTGCTATTGGGACCTGTTTAGAAAAGTCTTTCTTGAGACGATTAGTTCCAGCCTATTTCCTAATTACTGTTCTGCGAGATTAATGGTCTGTTGTCTCATATTGAGGTCCTTGACTCACCTAGAGCTCAGTTTTGGGCGAAGTGACTAATGCGGATCTGATTGTGGTCTTCTACACAAGCCATCCTGTTTGACCAGTGCCATTTGTTGATGGGGTATATTTTGCAGTGCATGTTTCTGGCTTATTTGTTTATATTCGGGTTCACATGGGTGTATGGATTATGTTGTAGCCTTCAGTTAGTTTCACTGAATACTATGCCTGTGTTTATCGCAATACCATGCTGTTTTTTAATTACTACAACCTGGCGGTACATCTTGAAATTGGTTATGCTAATGCATTTCTTCTATTCTTTGGTTACTCGGGATTATAATAGCTACCTATTTGTTTGTTTGTTTGTTTGTTTGTGTGTGTGTGTGTGTCTGTATATGTGTATTTCCATATAAGGTTGAAGATTATTTGTCCAATTTATGTAAACAATCTTGTACAAATTTTGGTGGGTATTGTATGAACTTTCTATGTTTCTGCTGTGTTCAGAATATAAATCCTACACATCCATGAATGAATATGGAGTATGTTTACATCTTCTGGTGCTTTGTTCAATTTATTTCTTTAATATGTTACTGTTTTTATTACACAAATCATTCACCTCTTTGGGTAGAGTGATCTCAAGGTGTTGTTGTTGATGTTGCTTTGAGACTATTGCAAAAAGTAGTACTGCCCTGGTTTCTTTCATAGTATTTATACATTGGAAGGATCAAAATTTTGTGTGCTGCTTGGCTTAAGGTATCCATTAGTTGTAGACATTTCTTGGTGGAGTCTTACAGTGTTTATAAAATGTGACTACCTTTTCTCATTCCTGTTTTGAGTAAGACATATTGAATTTCTCTCAATTAAGAAAGACAGTTGTCTATGTTCTTGCTGTGATGGCCTTCATAAGGTTGAGGTGTATTTTTGTATCCCTAGGCTCTCCAGAAAATTTTCATAAAGCAGTGCTGAATTTTGTCAAAGACCTCATCTAAGATTGATATGTAATGCAGAATATGAATCCTACACATCCAGGAATGAATATGGAGTATGTTTATGTTTTCTAGTGCTTTCTTCAATTGATTTTCTTAATATGTTATGGTTTTGTTCTGTAGTTTATCTTTAAGCATATTTATGTGTTTTATTACATTTATTGATTTACATATATTTAACTATCACTGAATCCCTTGGGTAAAGCCAATTTAATCATGGTGGATAATCTTTATGATCTGTTCTAGAATTAGTTTTGGAAGTTTTTATTGAGAATTTTGTATCTCTATTCATGTTTGATATTGGCCTGCAAGTTTTTTTTGTGTTGTTTTGTTTGTTTTTTTTTTTGGGGGGGGGTCTTTGTGTGATTTTGTTATCAGCTAAATAGTTGCTTGCTTCATAAACAGAATTAGGAACTACACCTTCTGTTTCTCTTCTATTAAACAATTTGAATAATATTGATGCATCTAATTACAATATAAAGGAGAAGTAAATTAGGAAATTATCTCTAAAGAAAGAACAAATAAAACACAATGTCTTTATTAAATTAACTAATTATTTATTTACATTCCAATTTTGCCCCTTTCTGGTACCCCTCACAGAGTTCTCCCTCCATCCCCCATTCCCTTCACCAAAATGTCTAATTATAATGAAACATATATAAGCTCATGAAAATTTTAAGCATGATAATATGGTATAATTCTTTAGGAAAAAAATGGATTCTAACCCAGCAATATATTAAGTTCCTAGCAGATAAAAATTATAGATTACAGAAGATATTTTTACATAATCAAAGGTAGTATTAAAATTTATTGATATTTACAATTTTTTTAATTTTAAAGAATCAATTTAAACTATCATTGAAAGGATAAAAAAAGGTGACCATGAAAGAAACTATGTAACATACATTATAAAATAAGTTCAAAATTTAGAAAATGTAAAATTTCTATAAATTTATTAAGTGAAAGCAGTACTATACTATTTTCAATAAAAACTTGAATTAAACATTTGATTTTAAAAACTATGGAAAACTTAACTTTTTTTTTTTTTTTTTTTTTTCATAACCTACTTTTTTTTTTCCATTTTTTATTAGGTATTTAACTCATTTACATTTCCAATGCTATACCAAAAGTCCCCAATATCCACCCACCCCCAATCCCCTGCCCACCCACTCCCCCTTTTTGGCCCTGGTATTCCCCTGTACTGGGGCATATAAAGTTTGCAAGTCCAATGGGCCTCTCTTTCCAGTGATGGCCGACTAGGCCATCTTTTGATATATATGCAGCTAGAGTCAAGAGCTCCGGGGTACTGGTTAGCTCATAATGTTGTTCCACCTATAGGGTTGCAGATCCCTTTAGCTCCTTGGCTACTTTCTCTAGCTCCTCCATTGGGAGCCCTATGATCCATCCATTAGCTGACTGTGAGCATCCACTTCTGTGTTTGCTGGGCCCCGGCATAGTCTCACAAGAGACAGCTACATCTGCGTCCTTTCAATAAAATCTTGCTAGTGTATGCAATGGTGTCAGCGTTTGGATGCTGATTATGGGGTGGATCCCTGGCTATGGCAGTCTCTACATGGTCCATCCTTTCATCTCAGCTCCAAACTCCGTCTCTGTAACTCCTTCCATGGGTGTTTTGTTCCCAAATCTAAGGAGGGGCATAGTGTCCACACTTCAGTCTTCATTCTCCTTGAGTTTCATGTGTTTAGGAAATTATATCTTATATCTTGGGTATCCTAGGTTTGGGGCTAATATCCACTTATCAGTGAATACATATTGTGGGAGTTTCTTTGTGAATGTGTTACCTCACTGAGGATGATGCCCTCCAGGTCCATCCATTTGGCTAGGAATTTCATAAATTCATTCTTTTTAATAGCTGAGTAGTACTCCATTGTGTAGATGTACCACATTTTCTGTATCCATTCCTCTGTTGAGGGGCATCTAGGTTCTTTCCAGCTTCTGGCTATTATAAATAAGGCTGCTATGAACATAGTGGAGCATGTGTCCTTCTTACCTGTTGGGGCATCTTCTGGATATATGCCCAGGAGAGGTATTGCTGGATCCTCCGGTAGTACTATGTCCAGTTTTCTGAGGAACCGCCAGACTGATTTCCAGAGTGGTTGTACAAGCCTGCACTCCCACCAACAATGGAGGAGTGTTCCTCTTTCTCCACATCCTCGCCAGCATCTGCTGTCACCTGAATTTTTGATCTTAGCCATTCTGACTGGTGTGAGGTGGAATCTCAGGGTTGTTTTGATTTGCATTTCCCTGATGATTAAGGATGTTGAACATTTTTTCAAGTGCTTCTCTGCCATTCGGTATTCCTCGGGTGAGAATTCTTTGTTCAGTTCTGAGCCCCATTTTTTAATGGGGTTATTTGATTTTCTGAAGTCCACCTTCTTGTGTTCTTTATATATGTTGGATATTAGTCCCCTATCTGATTTAGGATAGGTAAAGATCCTTTCCCAATCTGTTGGTGGTCTTTTTGTCTTATTGACGGTGTCTTTTGCCTTGCAGAAACTTTGGAGTTTCATTAGGTCCCATTTGTCGATTCTCGATCTTACAGCACAAGCCATTGCTGTTCTGTTCAGGAATTTTTCCCCTGTGCCCATATCTTCAAGGCTTTTCCCCACTTTCTCCTCTATAAGTTTCAGTGTCTCTGGTTTTATGTGAAGTTCCTTGATCCACTTAGATTTGACCTTAGTACAAGGAGATAAGTATGGATCGATTCCCATTCTTCTACACGATAACAACCAGTTGTGCCAGCACCAATTGTTGAAAATGCTGTCTTTCTTCCACTGGATGGTTTTAGCTCCCTTGTCGAAGATCAAGTGACCATAGGTGTGTGGGTTCATTTCTGGATCTTCAATTCTATTCCATTGGTCTACTTGTCTGTCTCTATACCAGTACCATGCAGTTTTTATCACAATTGCTCTGTAGTAAAGCTTTAGGTCTGGCATGGTGATTCCGCCAGAAGTTCTTTTATCCTTGAGAAGACTTTTTGCTATCCTAGGTTTTTTGTTATTCCAGACAAATTTGCAAATTGCTCCTTCCAATTCGTTGAAGAATTGAGTTGGAATTTTGATGGGGATTGCATTGAATCTGTAGATTGCTTTTGGCAAGATAGCCATTTTTACAATGTTGATCCTGCCAATCCATGAGCATGGGAGATCTTTCCATCTTCTGAGATCTTCCTTAATTTCTTTCTTCAGAGATTTGAAGTTTTTATCATACAGATCTTTCACCTCCTTAGTTAGAGTCATGCCAAGATATTTTATATTATTTGTGACTATTGAGAAGGGTGTTGTTTCCCTAATTTCTTTCTCAGCCTGTTTATTCTTTGTATAGAGAAAGGCCATTGACTTGTTTGAGTTTATTTTATATGCAGCTACTTCACCGAAGCTGTTTATCAGGTTTAGGAGTTCTCTGGTAGAATTTTTAGGGTCACTTATATATACTATCATATCATCTGCAAAAAGTGATATTTTGACTTCCTCTTTTCCAATTTGTATCCCCTTGATCTCCTTTTGTTGTCGAATTGCTCTGGCTAATACTTCAAGTACTATGTTGAAAAGGTAGGGAGAAAGTGGGCAGCCTTGTCTAGTCCCTGATTTTAGTGGGATTGCTTCCAGCTTCTCTCCATTTACTTTGATGTTGGCTACTGGTTTGCTGTAGATTGCTTTTATCATGTTTAGGTATGGGCCTTGAATTCCTGATCTTTCCAAAACTTTTATCATGAATGGGTGTTGGATCTTGTCAAATGCTTTTTCTGCATCTAACGAGATGATCATGTGGTTTTTGTCTTTGAGTTTGTTTATATAATGGATTACATTGATGGATTTTCGTATATTAAACCATCCCTGCATCCCTGGAATAAAACCTACTTGGTCAGGATGGATGATTGCTTTAATGTGTTCTTGGATTCGGTTAGCGAGAATTTTATTGAGGATTTTTGCATCGATATTCATAAGAGAAATTGGTCTGAAGTTCTCTATCTTTGTTGGATATTTCTGTGGTTTAGGTATCAGAGTAATAGTGGCTTCATAAAATGAGTTGGGTAGAGTACCTTCTACTTCTATTTTGTGAAATTGTTTGTGCAGAATTGGAATTAGATCTTCTTTGAAGGTCTGATAGAACTCTGCACTAAACCCATCTGGTCCTGGGCTTTTTTTGGTTGGGAGACTATTAATAACTGCTTCTATTTCTTTAGGTGATATGGGACTGTTTAGATGGTCAACTTGATCCTGATTCAACTTTGGTACCTGGTATCTGTACAGAAATTTGTCCATTTCGTCCAGGTTTTCCAGTTTTGTTGAGTATAGCCTTTTGTAGAAGGATCTGATGGTGTTTTGGATTTCTTCAGGATCTGTTGTTATGTCTCCCTTTTCATTTCTGATTTTGTTAATTAGGATTTTGTCTCTGTGCCCTTTAGTGAGTCTAGCTAAGGGTTTATCTATCTTGTTGATTTTCTCAAAGAACCAACTCCTCGTTTGGTTAATTCTTTGAATAGTTCTTCTTGTTTCCACTTGGTTGATTTCACCCCTGAGTTTGATTATTTCCTGCCGTCTACTCCTCTTGGGTGAATTTGCTTCCTTTTTTTCTAGGGCTTTTAGATGTGTTGTCAAGCTGCTAGTATGTGCTGTCTCCCGTTTCTTCTTGGAGGCACTCAGCGCTATGAGTTTCCCTCTTAGACATGCTTTCATTGTGTCCCATAGGTTTGGGTACGTTGTGGCTTCATTTTCATTAAACTCTAAAAAGTCTTTAATTTCTTTCTTTATTCCTTCCTTGACCAAGGTATCATTGAGAAGAGTGTTATTCAGTTTCCACGTGAATGTTGGCTTTCCATTATTTATGTTGTTATTGAAGATCAGTCTTAGGCCATGGTGGTCTGATAGGATACATGGGACAATTTCAATATTTTTGTATCTATTGAGGCCTGTTTTGTGACCAATTATATGGTCAATTTTGGAGAAGGTCCCGTGAGGTGCTGAGAAGAAGGTATATCCTTTTGTTTTAGGATAAAATGTTCTGTAGATATCTGTCAGGTCCATTTGTTTCATAACTTCTGTTAGTTTCACTGTGTCCCTGTTTAGTTTCTGTTTCCACGATCTGTCCTTTGAAGAAAGTGGTGTGTTGAAGTCTCCCACTATTATTGTGTGAGGTGCAATGTATGCTTTGAGCTTAAAACTTAACTTTTTTTAAAATTAGGTATTTTCTTCATTTATATTTCCAATGCTATCCCAAAAGTCCCCCATCCCGCCCCATCCACTACCCACCCACTCCCACTTCTTGGCCCCAGCGTTCCCCTGTACTGAGGCATGTAAAGTTTGCAAGACCAATGGGCCTCTCTTTCCACTGATGGCCGACTAGGCCATCTTCTGATACATATGCAGCTAGAGACACGAGCTCCGGGGGGTACTGGTTAGTTCATAATGTTGTTCCACCTATAGGGTTGCAGATCCCTTTAGCTCCTTGGGTACTTTCTCTAGCTCCTCCATTGGGGGCCCTGTGATCCATCCAATAGCTGGCTGTGAGCATCCACTTCTGTGTTTGCTAGGCCCCAGCATAGCCTCACAAGAGAGAGAAAAATAAAAACCTTGACATGTTCAACTCTACTCAAATTCAAAACTGGCATACTAAAGTTGTAAGATACCATTTAAACCAAATGAACAGAGATAGTTAATTTGATAAAAAACAAAATTCCAGGTGTGTAGCTTAACTCTTCCTTTCTGTAGCTAGAGTTATGGGCTACAATAAATTCACAAAGCAATCTGACAAAACACAAAAAAGTTAAAAAATCACACATCCCATACCTATTCATTTACACTTATGAATTTATAACAGAACACTGAAAAGAAAGCCGAGAAATGTCATAGTCAATATAATGGCAAAATGTGAAAGAAACCTAAACTTTCCTGGATAGGGATATTTATCATTTGAATGAATGCTTTCAACAAAAAATGTGATTAGAAAGAGTAATAATTCTACCCTATCAAGGATGGATAAATGCCAAAAAGAATAAATTATAAAGCAGTTTCTATCCCATGACATTTTTTGTCATAGAAAATAATAATACAGATTTCTTAAAGTTTATTTACCAAATAAACAAAATGAACATTAAACTGAAATATGCCAATTTCAAAAGGGTTTTCTTGGCAGAAGTCAAGTAGAAGGGTTGCAGTGATAACTATGAACTCTGGTGCACTGTCATTCTTTACATATTTGCATGCTATCTAAACGACAGATTCAAAGATGATTGATTGAAGCATATTCACTTTAATCTTCCATGATCATTTTAAACCGTTTTCAAGTTATAATTCTGTATGTATATTTCCAGATAAAGAGATGATTGCAATTATGTGCTAATTAGCCCAAAAATATCCTAGAGTGCGCAGGTATTTTATAAATATATAGTTATAGTATTTTGAGTTGGACCAGAAACCACAAAGACTATCCCTACATGCACATAGAGATAAAAGTAAGGTAGATTTTACAAGGAAACACTTGGCATCTAGTGGATTCCGGCCTTTCTGAGTGTTTATTCTAAGCTAGATTAAAGGATCCTTGATCTCATAGATGTACTTCTGTCCCTGTCTCCAACGCACTGAACCTCTTCCTCTTAATTAAAATACCCATGAGTTTTCCCTCTTTCTCTGCTCCCTGAGAAGATGTATGTAAGGAAACATGGCAGGATGAGAAAAAAGAGAAGACAAGAGAAAATTAAAAAAAAAAAAAGAAGAGAAGAGAAGAGAAGAGAAGAGAAAAGAAGAGAAAAGAAGAGAAAAGAAGAGAAAAGAAGAGAAAAGAGAGAGAAAAATGTGGAGATATTTTCAATTTTCAACAATTAAGGGGAAGAAAAACAGATTAACAAACTTCTAATTAATGAGATGCCCAAATCTGACCCATTAGTAATAACTATTAATGGGAAAATATTGCCTCTCATAGTATCGGGTGTCTGCTGGCATACCTTGACAAATGGCTTTAATTCTCTAGTCATGTTTTGGGGGAGAAGGGTGTTTTGTTTTGCTTTGTTTTTAATTATTTTATTTTTAGTTTTAAATTACCTTTCAAAGTAACAGTTTCTCTATGAGATTTTCATACATACTTTAGTTTTAGATTTACTTTTGCCAATCACCCATTTTCTTCCCCTTTCCTTTCTCTCTCTCTCTCTTTTTTTTCCTGCTGTAAACTCTTGATCCCTTTATCCTCCTTTACTTTATTATCTTTACCACCTCCCTCACTTACCCAGGTCTCCTGGGTATCTTTCTATTTTCTTTGTCCTTTACTCTCACCTGGATACACATATGTAACAGACAAGGGAATATTTCGTGTAAGAACATATGACATTTGCCTCTCTGAACACATCATTCTCTTAACAGAAGATTTCCCAATTCCATGAATTCTTAAAAAGTTCAAGTTTCATGTTTCTTTAGGAAGGAGATTTCATTGCACAAGCAATTTGTTTTTCTTTTTAAAATTTAATAATTATATTTTTATACTATTTTACATGCGTGTATACCCGCATACTACATACCTGTCTAATGATCATGGAGGCTACAGTAAGACCTTAGATGCCCTGGAATTTCAGATGATTATGAATCTCCTTTGAACCCCGGTTTCTGGAAGAAAATCAAGAACTTATAACTTTTGAGCCATCTCTCCAGATTATTTATATTTCTTTGGGAATAGTATGTTCATGTTTCATTTATTGGTTGGAAATTTTTGTTCTGCTTTTTTATTTATTTATTTTATGTTTAAGTTTTTAGTTATCTGTACATTCTAGATAATGACTTTTTCTTTGACACAACTGCCAATTTTGGGTTTTTTTTACTAATCTATGTAGGACATAGTTTTAAATTAAACCCACACTAAATCTTGCTATGTGTGGGCATCAGCGTTCTCTGTTTATTCCTAGCCCAGTGTATAAGCCCAAGACTGTAACCACCTGTTTCACCTAGCCAATGCCTCTCTCATAAATACTGGCTCTGCCCTTCCAGAGCTCTGAGATCACTCCCTTGCCAGCCTACCACCCTCGGTGGTGCTCTTGCCAGCCCATGCTCCACTGTGATTACCCCTCCCCTGGAGCTCTGTGCTTTGCCCCATCTTCCCATTACAAAACCTGGCCGACTCCCACCCCAGCTATGTTCTTTCCCTCCTGTCCACCTAAGTCGCTGCTAATGGAAAACACCAGACAATCTTAGTTTAAAATCAACAGATGACAAAAGCACTGGGCACGGAATCTATCGTCCTGAATTCATCAACTACTCTATGTTGGAAATCTTCCGGTGGTGGATGTCACCACCAGGTCTAACAATTCTCTGTCTATACTCTGCACCATCTCGCTTTCCTTCTCACCATCAAAATGGGCCATTCCTTCCTCCCACATACCTTCTTCCTCTCTCAGACCCAGAAAGCCTTCCTTCTCCTCTTTGCCCAAGGATTAGCGTCCTGTCTTTATCAGCCAATCAATTAATTAGGAGAGATTTCCCTACAATTCTATATGTTCATTCTGCAGACAGTTTATTTCTGGTCTTCAAAGGCTTTTAAAAATGTTTACATAATCCCATTGGTAAATCTTTACTATAATATCCTTTGCTACTGGAATTCTGTTAAAAATTTTATTGCCTCACTGATATGCTAAAATGTTCCCCCATCTGTGTGCATATACAGAGCTTTGGCTGAGCCCAGAGCATTCCCTTCTCTGTACTATCCCTCAGTCTTGGCCTAGAAACTTGAAGCTTCCGTACAATCTAATCTACAAGTCTGGATATTCAGCTTTCAGCCTCTATTTGCTGACCAAAACCTAGAGTGTTTTATCCTCTGAGACCCATGGCTGAAGAAACTGCCCCATGTCTATCTCTTTCTGAACTTTGGCAGGCTGGTTCTACTCAGTTTTTCTGGTTCAAACTCCACTCCAAGCTAACAGATATAAATTGGCTTCTCTTGGCTTCTGATAGAATTGCTCTATTTGGAAAGATGGCCTCTAAACTCCATAAACTGAAATGCTCTGAATTGAACTGAACACCACTGCCTGAAACTAAACTACTCTGAACTGAACTGAATTCAGCTACTTCAAATTGAGCTAAACCAATCAGAAGTTAGCTGAATTTCTTCTCCCTCACTGCTTATTTCGTGGCTTCTCTTTCCAGTGGGTTCTGGTGAGAGTTGAGTGTATACTATCTTTAATTCATTCTTTAAAATCGTTCTCTAATTTGCAACTTTGTCTGCTTCTCAATAGAAGTTATTGTTTGTGCTTAAAAATGTGTACTGAAGAAGTGTTCGTGTTCCAGCCAGAAGGTTCAAAGGTGTGTACAAAGCCCATTGTCTCACTTCAGCCAGACTATATTTTTGAATGTGAACCATTTCCAGAGCAGTCATGCTGCTGGATTAAAATTCTACAAATCATAAACATTTTACCATATGAAATTTAAATATGCAGGGATTGTCAAGCGAGTATCAAAGAAGAGCCTTTACTTACGCCACTGTCATGGGAAAGACCATATCTCAACGGGCCTTTGGACACTTACTCATTGTTCCTACTCACCAATTAATTCTTCATTATTTCTCCTAGATTTTTGCAGCTGGATTTTATGAAATATTTCTCACTCATTACAGACATGCAGTGTGGAGTATACAGTCATAATTCTCCACTACTGCAAACCCAGAATTGTGTATATAACAATTCTTTTTATGTTTTATAGGTAAGAATTACTGTCCAGTGTCAGATGTCCAATGCTTACTAATTTGACTTCTCTAGATAATATCTTATAGATGGATGCAGAAAGACATAACCATTCGCCTTGCAATGTGGAGATAATCAGATTAAGTTTAAAACTTATACCTGTCTGGATTACCACCATGTGAAGAATGTTAAATTGGAGAAGAATTGCACAAGCATTCAGAGAACAAACACATTTTCTGTTGGTGTCTACATTTGCTTCAAAAGCTCCACCCTTAACATTCTCAGCTTTATGAGCCATTAAAAATTCTATCATTGTCTTTAGCTAGTTTGCTCTGCATGTCTAATATGTGAGCAGATGTGAGCATAAGAATTCACAGTAAGGACACAGCTCATTCGGACGATCTCAGGGTTTCCTAAATACTCAAGGAAACATCTTATTTCCAAATAAACTAAAAAGAAATTTATAAACCTGATAAAACTGAAAATAGCCCAGGGAAATATTAAAACTAATAAGTACAAAAACATACTTTAAATTTATACCACTTTACTGAAACAGAATGTACAGTGATATTTTACAGTCATTGTAAAAAAGACCCAAGGTAAAGTGTTGGGAAGATAAGCTTCCTTTTTCTCCAGAGAATGAAGCATACATTAAGAAATCAATAAACACAAGCACAGTGAATCCAAACACAGAGGTGAATAATGGGAAAAATTTCAAATAAAGTTCAACTACCATTCCTTGGATCCCTAAAAGTATTTTAAAACTTCCTATAAAATGGCCTCTAGAAGAGTAATTTAAATTGCATGGTTTTTTTAAAATTCTTAAAAAGCAAAGAAAAGCACAGTTCTATCTATGCCAGAATTCATAAATCTTTATAATCTTCAATGCATGTTGCCCAATTCAATCAACACACAAAACCCATCAATTAATTATTTTATAAGTATATTTTTATATCTGACTTAAAATTTAATAAAAAAATATTTTATTTGTTGTAAGTGCTGAAACAAACCAAAATAAAAACATCTGCTAGGGCTCTCGTCTGGAACATAAATTCCTGTAATAATATATTTTTTCTATAAAAAAATCTATCTGCCTATAATGCCATTTTTGGAATAGAAAGAACAGAATATCTGAATAGTTGTTATAAAATATTAATTTTAAACATATTTTTAGCAAGTGTATGATACTACATTCTGATTGAAATGATTGGAAACGCTACCACTCTGGATGAATTTCATAATCATTTTGAAAGGCTGTTGTCCTTAATCATTGAATTGATCATTCTTAGAATAATTAACCCAAGTTTATGTAGAATCATAACACTTAATTAAATAAGTATTTACAATATTTATAAAGAAAAATTCCCATTAATAACAGACTATCTCTGTCATTTGCACACATAGAATGAAATTTTCTTTGATCATAAAGAATAATGGACAAGACACTGTGTTTCAAAAGAACAAATGGGTCAAGAGCAGACTGATTGCCTGTGAATGCCATTTCCTTCATGAATTCAGACCCCAATTCAGTCATGATTTCCAAGTCTACAGTACAGATGTAGGTATAAGTAATTGAAACCTCAGATGATCAATCAACATTGAGGTTAAACTAAAAACTGCTTTCTTTGGTCATGACCAGCATCGAGAAGATATCTGATCTAAATATTCCCATTATAATGAATCTTAAAGTTTGGGAAATGGATTGGAATTTTTAAAGAATCCATTCTCTTCATACTATTCTCTGACAATACGAAAATTATGTTATCCTTAGCCTATTCCAATATTCACAGTTAAGATATTAAAATAATTATAAATGGAGTTATAATAATTGTAGTGGTTAGTTTTATGTCAACTGGACACAAGCTACAGTCATTAGAGAGTAGGGATCCTCAATTGGGAAAATGACTCCTTAATGTCAGGCAGTAATTAACTCTATAGGGCATTTTCTTAACCTTTGAGCTATCTCTCCAGCTATAGGGTATTTTCGGAATTAGTGATTGACAGGGTGGACCTCCCGGTTCCTTGACTGCTTACCTGTAATGGCTTTGTTTGAGGGAGAATAGTGATTTGTAATGGGAAGTCAAATAAACCCCACCCCCACAGTTTCTTTTGGTTACTGCATTTTATAACAGCAATACTAACATTAAATGAAAAGATAATGAAATAAGTCATTCCCAAAATTTATCCTACTTTTGGACTTAAATATGATCAGACATACTTATGGTTGTTGGAGCTAAAATTGGTCAGATTTTCCATGAAATGTAGCTGAAATCATTTTCTTAGATGTAACTCCTAAAGTGAAAATAAAAGATATAGTGGAACAAACATCAGTACATAAATAAATTCTAAGATGGAATATGAATTATTAATGTTGAAAATTAAACTTATATAAGTATCAATTTACTTAAATATAATTACAAATTTGAGAATATTGTATAGAACAATATGAATGTATTTCATGTTATTTTTCCCCTCTGGGGTTTAAATAATTTGAATAATTCATATTTATTCATTAATAAATCCTCCATGACAAATTCCCTGGAAAAGGGTTCAAATAATTTATACAATATAACAAAGATAAAGTCTGAGTATAATAACAGGGAAAGGAGAGAGAAGTTAAATATTCTCAAATAGCTTTATTTAATGGTTAAAATTAGATCTGGTATTCTGTGGCATAGTGCAATAAATTTATTATTTTAAATATACAATAGAATTGAAAGTATTTAAGAAACACTAGGAGTTATTTAAAAATTATAAACAATTAAGTGACAGACATCTGGTTACCCTGAGTCGATGATACTCCAGCAAATACTACTGTAGTAGAGGACAGATAGATTGTGTGTGTTAGACGTTACATATACAATGTTAGACATTAATAAAAAACTAAAAAATAAATTATTTAATACTTTTCTTGTGTATATTATCATCATCATCAACAACAAAAGAGCTTTGTTTCATAAACCATGAAGCTTTTCTAATTTAAAGACTACTTATAAGATTTAAAGATATTCAAACTGGGTTTTGCTACAGGGGGACTTGTTAAGCCATACTTAAAGAAAATTGGTACCTGTTCCACCCACCCCCTCCCCATGGAAGAAGAAACTATAGAATTCACTCACAACTGCTTCCTAGAGTCTCAAGAGTACAAATGTAATAAAAGACCATAAGTAGTGACATTCTGCTGAGTGGATTGATGCTGGACTGAGCAAGATTGGAGTAGAATCATGGCAGGCATGCATGGAAAAAGTCATGTGTTTTAAACATCCCATTAGCACATAAAGCTAATGTCTTTGATATAAATATTTCCAGTGCTAAAAATTCTTGGTATAAATCTCCCCACTCTAAGCATGTAGCAGGGCATAAGCAAAGAGATGCTTTCTGGTGACTACATTTTCTATTTTGGGGTATCATATTGCCGTGACTTTTGTTAATTGTGTTTTTTCGAGGGTCTTAAGCCAGTTGAATGGTTTGGGTCCTTGTATGTTCTTGTTGTAGTAGGTATTGGGATCGTGGTAAACTTAGATGGTCCTCCTGTTGCAGTTCTCTGATGGGTATCCTTGCTCTGTATTGTTCTGGACGAGTGCAGTTCTGTATGTTTCATGAGCCTCAGGTCCCATGAAGGTGAATAGAGAGAGAGAGGTTGCAGGAGAATGGAGATTCTCCTGGGCTAGCAGGATGCTATGGGCAGCTTGTCTTGACTCAGAGGGCTCAGACTGCAGGGAAGATGGGTGGTGGAAGGGAAACTTACCTGTATGATTCAGAAGTCTAAGGTCTGCTGTAGGTGGGGAGAGGCAGCTGCAGAATGTTGCTACTAGATTTAGTGTCTCTGTTTTTTGTTTGTTTGTTTTTTGAGGTATTTTATACCTTGGACGTAGGTTTAGATTACTTTTGCTTGAAAGTCTATTTTATTAGATATTACAATGGCTCCCGTCATTGGATCAATGGATCTGATTGTGTGAAAAGACTTTCCTCAGCTCTTTACTCTGAGGTAGTGTCTGTAATTACTCTTGAGTTTGTTTCTTCTATGCAGAAGAAGGATGGATCCTCTTTACACATCTACTCTGTTAGACTGTATCTTTTTATTGGTGAATTACGCCCAACGATGCTGAGAGACATTAATGACCAATGTTTGTTAGTTCCTATTATTTTGATGTTGGTGGTGGTAGTGTGTATATGTGTGTGTGTGTGTGTGTGTGTGTGTGTGTGTGTGTGTGTGTGTGCTCACGCGAGAGCGCATGCACACATTTCTCCTCTCTGAATTTTGCTTCTGTGAGAGTATTTATTACTCTTGTTTTATTGGGTTTAATTACTAACAGAAGTTGTGAACCAAATGGATTTAACAGATATCTACAGCACATTCACCCTAAAACAAATCTCAGCCCCTCATAGTACCTCCTCCAAAACTGACCATGTAATGAGACACAAAACAATCCTCAAAAGATACAGAAGGATTGAATTAATTCCATACATTCTATCAGACTACCAAAGACTAAGGCTGGTCTTACAACAACAACAACAACAACAACAACAACAACAAATCAGAAAGACTAAACACTAATGAAAGCTGAACAACTCTATACTCAATAATAACTTTGTCAGAGAAGAAATAAAGAAGGAAATTAAAGACTTTTTTGAAAATAAGGAAAATTAATGCACAGCATACACAAACTTATGGGACACCATGAAAGCAGTGCTAAGAGAAAAGGTCATAGCTCTGAGTGCCTCCAAAAAGAAACTCGAGAGAGCACACACTAGCATCTTGATATCACATCTGAAATCTTTAGAACAAAAAGAAGCAAATATACCCAAGAGGAGTAGACAGCAGGAAATAACCAAACTCAGGGATGACACGAATCAAGTAGAAACAAAAAGAACTATACAAAGAATCAACAAAACCAGGAGCTGGTTCTTTGAGAAAATCAAAATGATAGATAAACCCTTAGTCAAACTAACTAGAGTTCACAGAGACAGTGTCTATAAATTAACAAAATCAGAAATGAAAAGTGAGGCATAACATCAGAAACTGAGAAAATTCAAAAAAAAAATCAGATCCTACTACAAAAGCTTATACTCAATAAAAATGGAAACTCTAGATGGAATGGATGATTTTCTAGACAAATACCAGTTACTAAAGTAAATCAGTATAAGATAAACCATCTAAATAGTCACATATCCCCTAACGAAAAAGCAGTTATTAAAAGTCTCAAAAAAAAAAAAAGAAGAAACTAGACTACCTAATTCTTTCTTTGAAGTCACAGTTCTGCTGATACCTAAAACACACAAATGCCTAACAAAGAAAGAGAATTTTAGACCAATTTCCATTACAAATATTGATGTAAATCTACTCAATAAAATTCACTCAATTCAAATCCAAGACCACATCAAAATGATCATTCACAATGATCCAGTTGGCTTCATCCCAGGGATGCAAGGATGGTTCAATATATGGAAATCCATCAACATAATCCACTATATAAACAAACTCAAATAAAATAACCACGTTATCATCTTACTAGATGCTGAAAAAGCCTTTGACAAAATACAACCCTCCTTTTGTTGGAAGTTTTCTTTTTTCTTTTTTTCTTTTTTTTCTATTCCCACTTTAGGTTTGGATTACTGGAAAGATACTGCTTCAATTTGGTTTTGTCCTGCATATCTTGTTTTCTCCATCTATGGTGACTGAAAAGTTTGCTGGGTACAGTAGTCTGAGCCGACTTCTCTAGACTACTAGGATTTGCAAAAACTCTGCCTTTAGAGTCTCAGATTGGAGGGATCCATTGCTCCAGCTGCAAATGTAGCAAAGAATGGAATTGTCTGGCATCAATAGGAGGAGAAGCCCTTGGTCCAGTGAAGGCAATGCCCCAGTGTAGGGAAATGTTAGGAGTGTGAGTTGAGAGTGGGTGGGTGGGAGAGGAATATCCTCATAGAAGCAGGAGGAAAGGGGATATGATAGTGGATTTGTGGAGGGGAACCTGAGAAAGGGGATAACAGTTGAAATATAAATATGTAAAATATCCAATAAAGAGTTACCTTTATATTTCATAGAAAAATAAAATTAAAAAAGGAGAAATCTGATGTAATTTTGATATGTCTGCCTTTGTATGTTTTTTGGCCTTTTATATCTTGCTGCTTATAATATTCTTTTTCTATTCTCATTTATTTAATGTTTTGCTTACTATGTAGCAGAAGGATTTTGTTTTCTGGTCCAATCAATTTGTTCTTGTGTATGCCTCTTGCATATTTATAGGTATTTCTTTATTTAGGTTATAGGAATTTTCTTCCATTATTTTGTTGAAGGTACTTTCTGAGCCTTTGATCTGTGGCTATTCTCTTTCTTCTATTCCTATTATTCTTAGATTTGATCTTTTCATAGTGTCTCAAATTATCTGAATGTCTTTTGGAAGAAGCATTTTAGATTTGATATTTTCTTTGACTGGTCTACCAATTTCTTCTATCCTATCTTCTACACCTGAGATTCTTTCTTTCATCTCTTGTACTCTGTTGGTGATTCTTGTGTCTCTAGTGCCAAGGTTTTCATCTCCAGGATTGCCTCAAATTGTGGGTGTTTTGTTTTGTTTTGTTTTGTTTTGTTTTGTTTGTTTGTTTGTTTGTTTGTTTTTGGCTCTATTTATGTATTCAAGTACTGAACAGTTTTATTAATTTTCTTCACCTGCTTAATTGTATTTTCCAGCGTTTCTTTATATTTATTCATCTTCTCCTTAAAGGCTTCTACTGGTTTAATTTTATTTTTGTGTATTTCTTTAAGGAGTTTATACATTTTTCTCTTTAAAAAGCTTCTGTCATCTTCTTAAAAATTGATGTAAGATAATTTTTTCTTATGCTTCCAGTGTGTGTTAGAATGCTCAGACTTTCTGTAGTAGTATATGGGTGTTCTGGTGATGCCAAATTACCCTGGCATTTGTTGATTGTATTCTTATATTGCCCTTTAGCTATCTGTCCCTGGTGTTGGCAGGCCTGGTCAATCCTATTGTCAGTGGGCTTCTGGGTCTGCAAGTAGAGCTCCTTGTTCTGCAGGCCTGCAGGCCTCTAAGGATGCTGAAAAACCTGGATGTCCCTGATGGCTGCAGGCCTTTAATTTTGCAGTTTGAGGTGTGGATGGGTAGATGAAGCACAGAAAGAATGGAGCAGACCACACAGCTGCTGGGCTTGCCAGGAGACCCTGGGTCAGTGGAATCAAGCTTGGGAATCTCACCTGGTTGTTTTGAACTTTTACATCTTTTAGTCATTGCTTTCAGTAGGTACATTTCTTTCTCCAATGTATTTTGCCTGCAAATACATCTGGGCACCACACATGTGCTTGGTACCTAAGAAGAACAAAAGAAGACATTTGATAAACTGTAACTGGAGTTAACAAACAGTCATGAATTGCCATGTGGGTTCTGAGATCTCAACCCCTGTCTTTTGCAAAACTTTTAGTCAGTGTTCTTAACTTCTAAGCCATATCTCCAGCTCCAGATACAGATTAGTGACATTTATCACTTTACCTCTATAATTTTCCAGTCTTGAGTTCATAACAATGTAACAGGATGGGAGAAGGCATGAATTCTCTCCCCTCACATTTTTCCAAACAATTCTGATAAATTCATCAAGAATCTTTACTTTTTTCTCACTTGCATTTTGCTTACCGCATTTCTCTCTTACATTTGTGCTGCCTTCTTCCCCTACATCTCTTCCAAATGACTCCTTGTCAACTACATTATCTATTGCCTAGAAATATTGCTTACTGAATTAAGCTCACACCACATCACATAATTTACATTAATATTTCATCATGTAATAACTGATAAATTCACTGATGTGTTTTTTATAATTATAAATACTACATGCTAAAAGTTTTTTTTTTTTTACAATTTATTATTAAAACTACAAAACATAGTACTCTTTGGTTTTCATATAAATCTATTGTTTGTTTATTTTTGAGACAGAGCATCACTGTGCTTCCTTGGCAGGTTGAAACTTACTATGTAGATCAGTTTGGATACAAACTCACACAGATCCAACTGTCTGTATCTCTTGTGCTCCCAAATTGAAGGCATACATTGTTATACCTGCCTAAATGCATGGTCTTTTTTTCCTTGATTGAAACAGGAGATTGTTATGCAGTGTTTTTGACCAAAAACTCACTTTGTAGCAATTTATGCATATAGAAAGATGACTTCATACTTGAGGTAATCTTCTACTCCCAAGTCCAAGAATTACAGGTATATATCACCTGCTTAATATGTTTTATATATTAAAATGGTAATCTATATGGTAACCTGCCTGTTCTCAGATGTATATTATATTTCTTGGGTTCATGTCTCCAGAGCATAGTAAAGTAAAAATCACTGATCCACCTGCCTTGATAAATCACAGCATTTGTCATATCTGGCTTATAAGTATGGTAACAAAAATGATCCTGCTCTTGCTATAATTAGAAATTGGCTATTTCATTCAAACACTTTATAAAACCTTGTTGATGGTCTGTGACTTCTATAATAGTGGAAAAGTAACATATTTGACATTGACTTTGTTGTAGAAATTTGATCAAGACACATGCAAAATGAGAGAAAAATAATCTTATGATTTATTAAAAAAACTGCTGAGGATGTGGAACAAAAAAAAATAGTTTTATATTCCAAACTCAAAATTAGCTATGAATTAGTTCCATTTATAAATAATCTTGGAAATATTTGAATTTGCAAACATTTTGACATTGTAGTCCCTGTTTCTCTGCTCACAATGTCTTCTAAAAGAATATTAATGAGAGGCTCTCTGCTCATCCCTGTTCCAGAGACAGCTGCACCTTCTTGTGCAGTGCCAGCCTTGTCCTGTAGACAAAACAGTGAAGGTTGGTATGGATTGATTTGGCCATATTGGGTGCTTGGTTACCAGGGCTGCCTTCTGTTCTGCACTTGGCAAAGTGGAGATTGTTGTCATCAACAACCCCTTCATTGACCTCAACTACATGGTCTACATGTTCCAGTATGTCTCCACCCATGGCAAATTCAAAAGCCCAGTCAAGGCTGAGAATGAGAAGCTTGTCATCAATGGGAAGCCCATCACCATCTTCGAGGACCGAGATACCACTAACATCATGGAGTAATTCTGGTGCTGAGTATGTTGTAGAGTCTACTGGTGTCTTCACCACCATGGAGAAGACTGGAGCCTACTTGAAAGGTGGGGCCAAAGGCTCATCATCTCCCCCCCTGCTACCAATGCCCCCATGTTTGTGATGGCTGTGAACCATGAGAAATATGACAACTCACTCAAGACTGTCAACAATGCATCCTATACCACCAACTGCTTACCACCCCAACCCCCACCCCCGGCCCTGGCCAATGTCATCCATGACAATTTTGGCATCGTGAAAGAGCTCATGACCATGGTCCATGCAATCACTGCAACTCAGAAAACTGGATGGCCCCTCTGGAAAGCTATGGCGTGGCTGCTTAAAGCATTATCCCTGCATCCACTGGTGCTGCCAAGACTGTAAACATGGTCATTCTAGAGCTGAACAGGAAGCACACTGGCATGTCCTTCCGTGTTCCTACGCTCAATGTATCCATTGTGAATCTGACATGCTGCCTGAAAAAACCTGCCAAGTATGATGGCATGAAGAAGACAGTGAAGCAGACATCCGAGGGCTCACTGAAGGGCATCCTGGGTTACACTGAGGACCAGGTTGTCTCCTGCGACTTCAACAGCAACTTCCACTTTTCTAACTTTGGTGCTGAGGTTGGCATTGCTATCAATCATAACTCTGTAAAGCTCCTTTCGTGGTATGACAGTGAATATGGGTACAGCAATAGGGTGGTGTACCTCGTGGCCTACATGGCCTCCAAGGAGTAAGAAACCATGGACTACCCACCCCACCAAGGACACTAAGAGCAAGAGAGAAGCCCTTGATTGCTGAGAAGTCCCTGACCCTACTAGTCCTCCAAAACTGAGATCTCCTTTACAATTCCCATCCCAGACCCTCATAATAACTTACAGAAGTTACAGGACTTACAGAACCCTCCCTACTCTCTTGAATACTATCAATAAAGTTTGCTGCACCCCCTAAAAAACAATATTGATGAGAACATTCTTCCACTATTGGCTCCCACCTTCTAAACAGCCTAAAATAGCTTTTAAAGAAATCTTACACAATGAAAACTTATCTGCAATAAACATACAGCAACTCACTAGTAGCTGTCATTTTCTTACTTACATATGGGATCTGAATTCACTCTCTTGCATGCACAATTGAATAGATGCTCCAAAGAAGATTCATCCATCAATTCATTCAATCACATTTTTTTGTCAGACTGAACACAAAAAATGAAATGATGACAAAGAAACTGAAACTGACACCCAGGTATGAGATTATGGCAGCATAGGCTTTCTCTTGTTCTGAGCAATTGACTAGATTTTCTTTGCAATGATAGCTGTAACACCACCACCACCACTGGAACAAATATAGTTGGTTTATTTATGTTTTTACAACTAAGTATGTCTGATACTAATATTTAATATGCAGGTGGCATTGCATACAACAGACCAACAAGTTATACAGAATTGTTGCTGAGTCAGGATAGAGTTATTCCTAGTGTCTAAACAAAACTACCGGCATCCTATTCAACAGAGGTTTTCATCTTTGGCTACTCTATGTGCACCTAGTATGAGAGAAAATACATTTAACTATTGCATTGTTGATGCAGTGTGTTCATACTAAAACATGTGTGTTAGGCAGCTACTTCAGAATATAAATTAAATATGAATATGATTTAAAAGACTATAGTGGGAATACTAATATATGGAAAACCAATTCTGTTCACGATTAAGCAATATTTAATCATTTCATTAATGGACTCACTGAAACCTTTGAAAGGGGTGTTTTAAAAGAGATTTAGAATATCTGTGCTCCACAGTATATGTGAAATGTTTTACCATTGTGGGAATTTTATGTACAAAGAAATAGTAAGAGAACTTATTTATCTAACCCAGATTACAAAATTATTAATCTTTTATTGCAAAATCATAAGCACATACACACATATGGATTTAACTATTTTATCCAGCAATAACAATACTTCATATATAAATAAGTAGTTGTGTGCATACACACACACACACACACATATATACATATACATACATATATATATATATATATATATATATATATATATATATATATATACATGTATAAACATTATATATACACACATATATATACACATATATACATATACATATATATATATTCCATTATGCTTTTTGAAATAGAAAAAAGGTATGGCCATAAACTTTTGCAACTTAATAGTGACAAAATGTGAGCTGGAGAAATACATAGAAAACTGCACCGTTTTCAGCACTAAGGAATCACAGAAAATTCACAGTATTCTGGAAAAAATAATAAAAAAGATAATTCTCTGAAATTTCAAAGATTGGAAATATAAAATTTATATGGCATATAACATTTATTTTATATAAATATAAAATAAAATACTAATAGATCTTATTAGTGATGATTCCACATTGTGAATTAGGAAACAAAAGTGAAATGAGCTAATTAGGGATAGTCAATATCTGAAAAAATAATCACAAATTCTTGACTGTAATGTTACTTCTCCTCATATTTATGAGTCTAATGTGACAGAATGACAGAATGTGTTAAATATGGCAGTGGGTAAGAGCACCCGACTGCTCTCCTGAAGGTCAGGAGTTCAAATCCCAGCAACCACATGGTGGCTCACAACCATCTGTAACAAGATCTGACGCCCTCTTCTGGAGTGTCTGAAGACAGCTACAATGTACTTCCATATAATAAATAAATAAATCTTAAAAAAAAAAAAAACAAATTCTTGAAAGAGAAAACAAAATCCAGTGAGGTTAATTTGGCTTTAGCAAAATTTATAAATATAAATTTTACTAAGAAGCAAATGAAGTAGTCAGATGTAATAAATATTAAAAACAAAAGAGATAAAATACAATACACCAAAACAAAGTATGAACTATTGATAGATTAGTTGTAGAAATGACTATCTGTAATTTTCTTCTATGTAAGACTTAGCAATTCCTCCCATATTTTATTTAGTCTTTTAAAGACTAAATAGTTTTCAACTTCCTTTGAAGTGGTCTTGTCTTTCCACTTTCTTGACTAAAAAGATGATGGTGTGTGAATTCTAAGCTTATAGTTCTATAAAGGACTGTAATGTTACTTCTCCCCATATTTATGAGTCTAATGTGACAGAATGACAGAACGTGTTAAATATAACAAATAGACCCTTATGACGTAAGTGCCCACATATGTAGAGATGACTATCCATGTATGTGTGACAATAATAAGCAAAGCTTCAATGGTGAGAACCACCAAAAGTCAAAATTGAGATGACTGCATTAATAAATATGGAACTCCAAAAGGGCAGAAAAAATCCATTAATTGCAAAGAAAGAGCAAATGATATATAACATACAAGATTCAGATAAATCCATTAAACAACTGAAAATAGTGCATTTCTAAAGATCATAAACAAAAAGTAAATATACAAAATCCTTTAGTGTATTTTAGGCCAGTAAATCTTTAAAAATTTGCTTCTTAATTTTAGTGTAAGAAAATGGTATTCAAAGTATATTATTTTAAATAATGTTCATTTTTAAATTATATTTCATATTTTATTATTTAATATTATTTCTTATGTTTAGAAACCATGGAAATTTTAATTTCTGAGAAAAAAATTAAAGTTTATAAAAATTGATAGCCCTTAAAAATGATAGAGTCTTAACAATTTAATTTATAGTGCTACTATAATTGAACTTGGTTCATTAGCATAAATTCTATGTTCATATGTAATTCAAGGAATAATCCCTTAAGAAACAAAGACACCCCAAATTAAACATTTCTGTAAATTTAAAGTAAGAATATTCTAAATTCATTATATGTCTTGTATAATTTGATATTAAGCTTAGCTTAAATAGATGCAAAAGCCGTAAACAAAATGTTCTCAGAGTAAGATATCAATCAATTGAGAATAAAATGGTATTTTAAAAATCTTTCTATCTCCATCTGTACCTGGAGCTTGTACTGTTCCACAGCTCTCTGTGAACAGGTATAGCCAGGAGAGAGCTGTTCTCCCAGTAGTGTTTCCACTCTGAGGCTCAGAGGTGAGATAGCAACTTTCTCTCCAATAACTGGTCAGGGCAAGACCACTGAGGAGCAAGCAGGGCACAGGAACAATGGAAGAGCTGGAACAGGAGCCTTACGGTTGCCATCTGTACTTGGAATGTGGGCAGTTCCAAAGCCCTCTGTACACAAGTTCTACCAGGAAAGAGCTGGTCTCCCAGGAGTACTGACACAGGTTTCCAGGACCACAGGAGGGACAAGCTCCACCCAGAGACAGCTAGACCAACTAATACCAGAGACAACCAGATGGCAAGAGGCAAGAACAAGAACCTTACCAACAAAAACCAAGGCTACTTGATATCAATAGAACCCAGTTTTCCCACCACAGGAAGTCCTAGACACCCCAACACACTAAAAAAGCAAGATTTGGATTTAAAATCATATCTCATAATGCTGATAGCGGAATTTTAAGAAGGACATAAATAACTACCATTGGGAGGAGGTTATAGGGGACATTTGGGATAGCATTTGAAATGTAAATGAAGAAAATATCTAATAAAAAATTTGTTAAAAAATACAGGAGAATACAGGTAAGTACGTAGAAGCCCTGAAAGAAGGAACACAAAAATCCTTTAAAGAATTACAGGAAAACACAAACAAACAGGTGAAGGAATTGAACAAAACCATGCAGGATCTAAAAATTAAAGTAGAAACAATAAAGAAATCACAAAGGGAGACAACTCTGGAAATAGAAAACCTAGGAAAGAGATCAGGAGTCATAGATACAAGCATCACCAACAGAATACAATAAATAACAGAGAGAATATCAGGTACAAAAGATGCCATAGAAAACATTGATACAACTGTCAAAGAAAATGCAAAATGAAAAAAGGTCCTAACTCAAAAAAAAAAAAAAAAAAAAAAAAAAAAAAACCAGGAAATTCAGGACACAATGAGAAGACCAAAACTATGGATAATAGTAGTAAATGAGAATGAAGATTTTCAACTTAAAGGGCCAGCAAATATCTTCAACAAAATTATAGAAGAAAGCTTCCCTAACCTAAAGATAGAGATTCCCATGAAAATACAAGAAGCCTACAGTACTCCAAATAAACTGGACCAGAAAAGAAATTCCTCACAACACATAATAACCAGAACAACAAATGCACTAACTAAAGACAGACTATTAAAAGCAGTAAGGGAAAAAGGTCAAGTAACATATAAAGGCAGGCCTATTTGAATTACAACAGGCTTCTCACCAAAGACTATGAAAGCCAGAAGAACCTAAGAGAACACAAATGCCAACCCAGATTACTATACCTAGCAAAACACTCAATTACCATGGATAGAGAAATCAAGGTATTCCATGACAAAACCAAATTCACACAATATCTTTCCATGAATTTAGGACTTCAAAGGATAATAAAGGGAAAACTCCAACACAAAGAGGGAAATTATTCCCTAGAAAAAACAAGAAAGTAATCCTTCAACAAACCTAAAAGAAGACAGCTGCAAGAATTGAACCACAACACTAACAACAAAAATAACAGAAACCAATAATTACTTTTTCTTAATATCTTGTAATATCAATGGACTCAATTCCGAAATAAAAAGTCATAGAGTAACATACTGGCTATGTAAACCAGAGCCAACATTTTGCTGCATACAGGAAACCAAACCCGGAAAAAGACAGACACTACCTAAGAGTAAAAGGCTGGAAAACAATTTTCCAAGCAAATGGTCTGAAGAAACAAGCTGGAGTAGCCATTTTAATATCGAATAAAATTGACTTACAACCCAAAGTTATCAAAAAAGACAAGGAGGGGTACTTCATACTCAACAAAGGTAAAATCTTCCAAGAGGAACTCTCAATTCTGAATATCTATGCTCCAAATGCAAGGGCATCCACATTCATTATGGAAACTTTAGTAAAGCTCAAAGCACACATTGTACCTCACACAATAATAGTGGGAGACTTCAGCACCCCACTCTCATCATTGGACAGATCCTGGAAACAGAATCTAAACAGAGATACATTAAAACTGAGAGAAGTTATGAAGCAAATGGATTTAAAAGATATCTACAGAACATTTTATCCTAAAACAAAAGGATATTCCTTCTTCTCAGCACCTCATGGTACCTTCTCCAAAATTGACCATATAATTGGTCATAAAACAGGATTCAACAGATGCAAAAATATTGTAATTATCCCATGTATCCTATCAGATCATCAAGGATGAAGGCTGATCTTCAATAAAAACATAAATAAGAGGAAACCAACATTCACATGGAAGCTGAACAACACTATACTCAATGATAACTTGATCAAGGAAGAAAGAAAGAAAGAAAGAAAGAAAGAAAGAAAGAAAGAAAGAAAGAAAGAAAGAAAGAGTGAGAGAAAGAAAGAAAGAGAGAGAGAAAGAAAAAAAAGAAAGACATTAAAGACTTCTTATTAGTTTAATGAAAGTGAAGTCACAACATACCCAAACTTATGGGACACAATGAAAGCATTCCTAAGAGGAAAACTCATAGCTCTAAGTGCCTCCAAAAAGAAACTAGGGAGAGAATACACTAGCAGTCTGACAGCACACCCAAAAGCTCTACAACAAAAGGAAGCAAATTCACCCAAGAGGAGTAGAAGGCAGGAAATAATCAACTTTAGGCCTAAAATCAACCAAGTGAAAATGAAAAGTACTATACAAAGAATCAATGAAACAAAAGGTGGTTCTTTGAGAAAATCAACAAGATAGACTAACTAGAGGGCACATGGACATTATCACAATTAACAAAACAGAAATGAAAAAGAAGATATAACAACAGAACCTGAGGAAATCCAAAACATCATCAGATCCTATCAAAAAGACTATACTAAACAAAACTGGAAAACCTGGATGAAATAGACAACTTTCTAGACAGATACCAGGTACCAAAGTGAAATCAGGATCAGATTAATGATCTATACAGTCCCATTTTCCCTAAAGGAATAGAAGCAGTCATTTATAGCCTCCCAACCAACAAAAACCCAGGACCAGATGGGTTTGGTGCAGAGTTCTATCAGACTTTCAAAGATAACCTAATTCCAATTCTCCTCAAACTATTCAAAAAAAAATAATAAAACAAACAAAGAAACAAACAAAAAACAGAAGGTAATCTACCCAATTAATTCTATGAAGCCACAATTCCTCTGATACATAAAAAACATAAAGACCCAACAAAAAAAGAGAATTTCAGACCAATTTCCCTTATGAATATCGATGGAAAAATACTCAATAAAATCCTTGCAAAACAAATCCAAGAACACATCAAAACGATCATCCAACATGATCAAGTAGGCTTCATTCCACAGATGCACGGATGGTTTAATATATGGAAATCCATCAATGTAATCCACTATGTAAACAAACCCAAAGACAAAAAACACATGATCATTTCCTTAGATACTGACAAAGCATTTGACAATATCCAACACCCCTTCATGATAAAAGACTTGAAAATATCAGGAACTCAAGGCCCATACCTAAATGTAATAAAAGCAATATACAGCAAACCAGTAGCCAACATCAAACTAAATGGAGAGAAACTTGAAGCAATCCCACTAAAATCAGAGTCTACACAAGGTTGCCCACTTTCTCCCTAGCTAGTCAATATAGTACTTGAAGTCCTAGTCAGAGCAATTAGACAACAAAAGGAGATCAAGGACATACAAATTACAAAGGAAGAAGTCAAAATATCACTATTTGCAGATGATATGATAGTATATATAACTGACCCTAAAAATTCCACCAGAGAACGCCTAAACCTGATAAGCATGTTCAGTGCAGTAGCTGCATATAAAATTAACTCAAATTAGTGGCCTTTCTCTATATAAAGGATAAACAGGCTGAGAAAGATATTAGAGAAATAACATCCTTCACAATAGTCACAAATAATATAAAATACCTTGGTGTGACTCTAACTAAGGAAGTGAAAGATCTGTATGATAAGAACTTCAAGTCTCTGAAGAAAGAAATCAAAGAAGATCTCACAAGATGGAAAGATCTCCTATGCTCATGGATTGGCAGGATCAACATTGTAAAAATGGCTATCTTGCCAAAAGCAATCTACAGATTCAATGCAATCCCCATCAAAATTCCAATTCAATTCTTTACTGAGTTATAAGGGCAATTTGCAAATTAATCTGGAATAACAAAACCTAGAATAGCAAAAACTATACTCAATAATAAAAGAACCTCTGGGGGAAACACTATGCCTGACCTCAAGCTGTACTACAGAGCAACTGTAAAAACAAAACAAAACAACAACAACAACAACAAACTATGTGGTACTGGTACAGCAACAGACAGGTAGATCAATGGAATAGAATTGCAGACCCAGAAATGAACCTGTGGTCACTTAATCTTTGACAAAGGAGCTAAAACCATCCAGTGGGAAAAAGACAGCATTTTCAACAAATGGTGCTGTCACAACTGGAGGTTATCATGTGAATGTGAATGTGAATTGATCCATTCTAATCTAATTGTACAAAGCTCAAGTATAAGTGGATCAAGGAACTCCACATAAAGCCAGAGACTCTGAAATTATAGAGGAGAAAGTGAGGAAAAGCCTAGAAGATATGGGCACAGGGAAAAAAAAATCCCTGAACAGAATAGCGATTGCTTGTGCTGTAAGATGGAGAATCAATAAATGGGACCTCATAAAATTGCAAACCTTCTGTAAGGCAAAAGACACTGTCAATAAGACAAAAAGGCCACCAACATATAGGAAAAGGATTTTTACCAATCCTAAATCAGATAGGGGACTAATGTCCAATATATACAAAGAACTCAAGAAGCTGGACTCCAAAAAATCAAATAACCCCATTAAAAAATGGGGCTCAGAGCTAAACAAAGAATTCTCACCTGAGGAATACCGAATGTCTGAGAAGCACCTGAAAAAATGCTGAACATCCTTAATCATCAGGGAAATGCAAATCAAAACAACCCTGAGATTCCACCTCACACCAGTCAGAATGGCTAAGATCAAAAATTCAGGTGACAGCAGATGCTGGTGAAGATGTGGAGAAATAGAAACACTTCTCCATTGCTGGTGGGACTGCAAGCTTGTACAACCACTCTGGAAATCAGTCTTGTTGTTCCTTCAGAAAATTGGACATAGTACGACTGGAGTATCCAGCAATACCTCTCCTGGACATATACCCAGAAGATATTCCAACTGGTAGTAAGAACACATGTTCCACTATGTTCATAGTAGCCATATTTTTAATAGCCAGAAGCCAAAAAGAACCCAGTTGTTCCTCAACAAAGGAATTGATACAGAAAATGTGGTATATTTACACAATGGAGTACTACTCAGCTATTAAAAACAATGAATTTAGCTGGGAGTGGTGGTGCATGCCTTTAATCCCAGCACTTGGGAGGCAGAGTCAGGCACATTTCTGATTTTGAAACCAGCCTGGTCTACAAAGTGAGTTCCAGGACAGTCAGGCTATACAGAGAAACCCTGTCTCAAAAAACCCAAACAAAAACAAACACAAAAAAACAAAAACAAAAACAAAAAACAAAGAATTTATGAAATTCTTAGGCAAATGGGTGGATCCGGAGGCTATCATTCTGAGTGAGGTAAACCAATCATAAAAGAACTCACATGATATGTACTCACTGATAAGTGGATATTAGCCAAGAAACTTAGAATGCCCAAGATACAATTTGCAAAACAAATGAAACTCAAGAAGAAGACCAAAGTGTAGATACTTCATTCCTTCTTAGAATGGGGAACAAAATACCCATGGAAGGAGTTACAGAGACAAAGTTTGGAGCTGAGACGGAAGGAAGGACCAGAGACTGCCCTACCCAGAGATCTAATCCATAATCCATAATCAGCCACCAAAAGCAGACACTGTTGCATATGCCAGCAAGATTTTGCTGAAAGGACCCTGATATAGCTGTCTCTTGTGTGGCTATGCCAGTGCCTGACAAATACAGAGGTGGATGCTCACAGTCATCTATTGGATGGAACACAGGGCCTCCGATGGAGGAGCTGGAGAAAGTACCCAAGGAGCTGAAGGGGTCTGTAACCCTCTAGGAGGAACAGCAATATGAACTAACCAGTACCCCCTGAGCTCACGCCTCTAGCTGCATATGTAGCAAATGATGGCCTAATTGGCTGTCACTGGGAGAAGAGGCTCTTTGTCTTGCAAGGATTATATGTCCCAGTACAGGGGAATGCCAGGGTCAGGAAGCAGGAGTTGGTGGGTTGGGGAGCAATGCGAGAGGAGGGCATAGGGGGCTTGGGGATAGCATTTGAAATGTAAATGAAGAAAAAAATGTAATAACATATATCTTTAAAAAATGTACCTGCAAATTTATTTTAAATAGGCTTAGTAACACTGCTTTTCTGATGGTTCTTTGGTTATGTTTGGTGATTGGTGAGCATTGTGTCAGAGCCTGAGTGGTGTCTTCTCTCTGTACTTTTTATAAGAGTGGGGTCTCTCTGATAGTTCAGGCAGGCATGCTGTAGACAGTAGTATATCCTTAATGCACTCCTGTCAGTTACTTCTCCATACTTGTCAACAATGCTTACTTTAAAAGAGAACATGAATTGAATTTGTTGAGGGCCCTTGTATGGATATCCATGATCTGGGCTCTGAGCCATCTATTTCTATGTTTGTATACAGCCATATTGACAGGCTTTGGCTCATATGCCCTGTTCTATAAAGTTTTTCAGAATTCAAACATGCCTCAAGCATAGCTATAGAGAGGTGCAATTTTTCTCAGTTGGCCTGTGTGTGTAATTTTATGATAATATACCTATCTCTCGTGTTTAATTATACCAGGCTTGATTCCAGCTCCTCTGACATGGAAAGAATCATTGTAAACAACAATGGTAACATTACAACATGGAACCAAACCAGATTTATAAATACAGCAACTCTCAATCAAAATGACAGCCAGGCACACATCCACCCATCTATAATCTGCACCAGAGTCAGAGGTAGGGATGCAGCTAGCCAGGACTTCATAGTGACACCCTACCTAAAAGAAAAGAGAGGAAAATAACAGTAGCTACATACAGTAATAAAAATAGGTTGAGCAATTTTGTAGCAAAATACATGTAAAAAAGTAAATTTTAATAAACACAAAATAATTAGTGGAAAATTGACAATCGATGTATGCAAAAGCCCTGTGAGCAACTTTGTACTCAAAAAGAGTAGATGAGAAACGATACAGCAGAAAAGAAGGAGAAAAGGTTTTTTTAAAGTAGAGTGGGAAATTAGGAAAATTGGAGACATTGCAGGTGTGACTTTTGTGTCACATGTGTGTCAATAGTTGGTCAAGAGGAGAGAGGCTGTGTTTACGCTTAGTGATCTTATCTACAAACATCTGAATGGACAGCCTAACATTCCCTTTAAAAAGGTGAGCCTACTGAGATGAGCACTAGATCCGAGCCATGGGGCCCAGACATAATCAGTCTGGACCACAAAGGCCTATGGAACAAATGAGACTCAAGATGCACAATAAAGAGAGGCAGACTGGAGACTCGAATATCATAAGGATCAGCCTGATGTAATTAGCTGGTGATGTCACCTGGGACCATGATATCCTGTGCTGCCACTGGGGCTATGTCTGGGTAGAGACTTTGCAGCAGTAAGGGTCTGTTACCGCCAAAGGTCAGGTGCATATTCCTGGTCCTGGCTGCCACTCAAGAACATGTTGATATCTAAGGGCTGTGCAGAATTGGCCCTTCCTATCACCTGGGCATCTTGGGAGATTTAGTCCTAGGGGCATGAGAGCCAAAGAGCTGACCCACCCTTGGCCATCTCTAGTAATTTGGAGAGTAGACCTGAAAATTATAAAATATGTGGATGAGCTAGCATGGAGGATAGAAACTTGGAAGAGCTGACCCTTCCATTCTGTGGTGGCATGGACAAGGGAGAGACACTCTGCTCCCCCTTACCTGTCACCACCTGAGGCATGTAAGAGATCTAGCCCGATGGTCTTGCCCCTCACCAGCTACAGAAGTCAGGAAAACAGGTCCTGAAACTCACCTGGGTAGCACAGTAGAACTGACCCTTGTGGCTAGGGTGTGGGCAGGTTGGCCACAGGAGCATGGTGATGGGACAGCTGGCCATGCCACTTTTCTACCGTGAGATGATATGAGTGAACGAGAGAAGTTCCCTGCCTCTCACTCATTGCCATCTAAGACAAGCTGGAGAGCTGGCCCTAAAGATATGAGAGATGGAGAACTGGCCCTGTCTCTATCTGCTGCAACACTTGGGAGAGAAAGCCCTGTACTTCATAGGGGCAGAACAGTAGAGATGACCCTGGATGTGGAGGCTGTGATTGAGTCAGCCCCAAGAGCATGAATATGGTATGGAAGAGTTGGCCCTGCTTCTTGCAGAGGCATCAGTGAGGAAGTGATCACTCTCTATTTTCTTCTTTTGCAACCTGCAGCAGGCTGGAAAATTGGCCCTCACAGGGTCGTGAGAGCAGAGAGTAGGTCCTGTACCTTATCTGGGCAACACAGTAAGTAGAGCTGACCCTAATCGCAGGGGTATGAGTGAGCCACCTTGAGGGTACGCGCGTAAGGGGGCTGTCCCTGTAACTTGTCAGTCTTGGGGCAGTGTGGATGAGGGAAAGTTGCCTTAGCCTATGCTTATCCCTTGCAATCTACCTCAGGCAGGAGAGCTTCCTGGCAGGACTGGAGCTATCAAAGCAGAATAGCTAGCTTTGCTACTCACCTGCTGCTGGATAGGGAGAGTGGACCCTGCACCTCTCTTGGGCAGAATAACTGATTGCTGGGGTTTCTGTTAAGCTGACTATTCAGGGGTGTGAGCTTAGGAGAATTAGCCCTGTCTCTTGTCTGCTATGTGGTGACTCAGATGAAGGAGAGATGTCTTTTTCCTCTGCCTTGTCCCTTGCCACCTACAGCAGGTGAAAGAGGTGTTCCTGGGGTCATGAGGGTGGTAGAACTGGCCTTGACCCTCAATGGCTGCAACATTTAGGAGGGCATGCCCTGCTCCTTGCCTAGACAGCAAGATAAAACTGGCCCTAGTTGTGAGGGTTGTCAGTGAGCCAGCCATGAGAATTGGAGAGCCAGAGGGCTGACCATCTCAGATATGTCTGTGGCCCAGATCCAGGACCTTGAATTGGTCCACCACAACATCTACCCTAGTGCAAGAGTTCATGAAGGGGCTATTCCTAAGGACCCAGAACTACAGGATCTCTATTACACAGGCCAACAGCAGGCTATCTAAGAGGGTCACAGTGAAGTTACAGTGTTTATAGAGTAGCAAAAGGCACAGGTTTTGTACCAGACTAACGAGTTATTGCAATGAACATTTGCAATCAAAGAAATGTAGAAAGAAGTATATACTGTGACCCACTCTAGCTTCCACAATGAGATTTTATTTTTCTCTGTTGAAGGTGAAGATTGCAAGGGTAGAGGGTGCTTATGAGGGGAGGGAGGAACGAATAGGACTGGGTGTACGATGTGAAATTCACAAATTGGTGAATTCAACCAATATTTTTTTTAAAAAAGAAAAATATAATAAAGCAAGTAATAATAGAATAGCCAGAAAATGAATTTTAAACAAAGTGACAGTTCCTCTCAGTTGACTTTAGTGTATGTCTGTTGAGTCTAGGAATGCACTGCTAGCAATCCCAGCAGCAATGCCCATACGTTTGTCAATGGAAGCTCCCATCCCATCTTTTGCAGCTGTCTCCCCAGTCAATGTCCTGGTGACCACAGTTGGACCTGTGTGCCCTGCTATGTTTTCTGTTTCCAAGAGAAGTTCAGTTCCAAATGACAAGACACTTACCGTGCCCACCGCTGGCTGCAACAATGTCAGTGTCATACATAGATAATAGACTGAATATTTTCTCTATGGATAGCTTGTTGGGGAGTCTCCCTCTGAAGAAGGCCCTGAGCTGCATTGAAGTTTTAGTTTGCTCCTCCATTTTCTAGTTATTCTCCTCTGCGCCCTCTAATCATCCCCATTCCCTCTTGTTTTGGATATATTATAATGTTGTAGAATAAGAATCATATTTATAAAGTTATTTTGTATAACCTAGGCATTTGCCTGGGACTAGATCAGTGGATATAGTGGTTGATGACAAGTCAAGGCCCTTCACTTGCACTTGCTTGCTGAAACTGGATCTTCTCCTCTCAAGGGAAAGGATTGAGAGAGGTGTAGGAACTTTTTCTAAGTCACTTTCTGCTTCTCTATGATATTTACATTTTCATAACTATTTTGTTGGTTCTGAGTCTTTCCATACTTTCTCTCCATGGACTATACTCTCTCCTTTGATGTCCTGAATTCTCTCTTAGAGTAGGCAATCAATATTTCTGTTCCTCAATCTTCCCCCACTTAGGCAACTAATGCAAATTCAGAGCAGGCCCTCCCCATGGTGGAGTTCTCTAATTTGTTGTCCAGTGCCACATGGTCAACTCTAGAAACACACCTATAAGTTTCATTATATGAACTCAACAGGTTATATTTAGGAACCTGTATGCATGTATATACCAGAACATACATGCATACAATAAAAATGATGAAAGTGGGAAGGGATGTATGGGAGAGTTTGGAGGGAGGAAATGAAAGTGAGGAAGGTAATTAAATTACAATCTCAAAAATAAACAACAACAACAAAAATTAACTGTCATATTTTCTAATGCAAATCCAAAATTAGATTTAAAGTTGTAGAAGATAGAGTAGTTATTTCGCAATAAAAGTGTGTTTTATATCCCAAGTTCATCAGTCTTTTATACCTCTCCGTCTTTGTCTCTCTCTCTCTCTCTCTCTCTCTCTCTCTCTCTCTCTCTCTCTCTCTCTCTCTCTCTCACACACACACACACACATATATGTATATACATATTTAACCTCTATAGAATTTTTCAATTTAAAAGCAAAAAGCCAGTGGTTATATTAATATTTTATATAATTGAAAATACAACTATTTTAACACAATAAAACTGCAAAGTGTATATCAAATGAAATCCTACGATGAACACATATTTGATTATTTTGAAGGGAAATTACAATAGGAGCCAAACTTTTCCAGTCCTTTAGGTTTAAACACCTGCAATATATTCCAATAGCTAAGAACAGAACTAGACCAAAGCAAAAATGGAGCCCCATGTGATCATTTTCAGCATTATAATTTCCTGTGAAATTTGAGTGATTTGCAAAACTGTGATAGATTTTCCTGAATAAGATGATGGCAAAAGCTTTGTAGATTCAAAAATAGTTTTGCTGAGGCAATGAGAAGTAATATCCTATCAGATTAGATGCTGTGAATGTTTCACAGAGGAAAAAGAAAACCAAGAAAGACTGGGAAATAATTCTCTGACCATTTCAAAGTGTTCACTCCCCTTATTTTGAGGCATTTTTATTTTATTTTCATTGTTTCCTCTCCTTTCCATTCTTTCACATCTCTCTTATTTCTCTCTTCTCTCTTTTGGGTATTGAGCTCAGGCCTTTGCTTCTACTAGGTAAGGAATCTCTTATTAATCTACATACTCAATTTTATACTTTATTTTCCTCTTACTGAATAGCTTGCCTTTTAGAAAAAAAATTGTTTTGCTTACAATAGAATAATATGCTATTTTGAGTGAAAAATAGCTTGATAAGTATAAATCTTAAAAATGACTTGTGGAAATTTAAAAGAATCAGAAAAGTTCATAGCCCAAGAAAGGTAAGGAGTTGCCTACTTGCTGAGAACTGATCCCAAGAGTGGAGTTCATTTAGGTAAAAATCACTGATGGCTTTCAAATACTAAGTTCATCCTATCATGTGTATTGTCTGAAAGTTCACACTGATTAATTCCTTTTAATGTTTCTATAGTCATGGACCCTATTTTCTGACAATATCATCATAAAAAAATATGGAAAATCTGACTCAGAGATCCTTGGGTTATATAAGCCATGATGATATATTGGCATAGAAGTAGTTACTGATGTATCAAATTTACCTACTAGATTACTGAAATGTGATAGGAATGATTAAATAAAACTCAAAGAATATATAATGTTCTTACTATATGCACAGAAACTTTATATTTGTTCATGATGAATGTTCATATTTTGTGACATCAACAACAGTTCCATCTTTATTTCTAATAGCACAGTACATTTATATAATAAATTGAACATGGAAAATACATGTAGAAACGGAAACTACACTTACTTTGAAATAAGTTTATTTTTTAATTCACCATGACATCCAATTATTTATCACAATACTGTACTATATGAAAAAGCCTATTTTTATATAATTTCAGCATTTATAGTTGTAATAAGCGTATATGTCTTCGATTTAAGTGTGAAATATGCTACTTCACCATGAGTGGAACCAGAAATCCCAATTATACTAGGTAACATAGGTAGGTGATAGATTTTTATAAAATGTATAGCTAAATAAATGTCTGATTTTTAATAATTATAAGTTGGAAAGTTTTCAAATATAGTATTTTATTTCTTGTAACAGTTCTAAGAATGTACTAGTTTGTCAAATGAATAAAGACTCAGATTATAATATGGTCCTTAAATAGTTAATCACTTTCCCAAGTAAAACTTCAACCATGGTGCTCATTGGAAATTAACTTGAAGCAACTAGCTACAGCAGTCCTTTCTTGATTAGCCATGAGATGCAGAATCCTTGGTCACTATAATGGACATTGCATTTAAATGTAAGAGTTCCCGAGAAAAGGCTTTTCTGACATTTTGTGTTTTCTCAGCCTTAAAATTAAGACCTTTTAAAAATTAAAACATAAAATTCAATACTACTAACAAAAACCAGAATATAACAGCTCAACTTGGAGGGAGAAGTCACATGCAAAAATGATACAATTTTTAATAAATTCATTAAAGGCACTGATAATTGGGACATCTATGAGGAACCTATAATACTCTTCAGTAGGTAAAATTTCTGCTTACAAGTAAATGACTATCAGGTATATTTCGATGAGATAGAAGCGTATAAAATCTGTGGTGGACATAGTAGTGCTCATAACTGTATAATTGATTTTTTTCAGCTTTCAAGGCCATATGATTTTCTTCCTGCATGAACAAATTAAAAATTCAATAGTTAGGCTGTGTTGGAATTTTTAATTCACTGACAAATGTTGTTCAGAATAGGCAAAAACACATCTATTTTGACTGTAATTATGTCAAGCATTTTTAGCAGCCTATATACAATACATAAAGGAAATGTAAAAAGAGAGATGCTTTATTCATTCAGCTGAAGGTTTAATTAGGAGCTCAATTCTGTCAGACATTTAATAATGTTTTTATCTCATTTATTTCTTTTAATGTCAAACAATGGCATGAAAATTATATATGATTGTGGCCAGTTATTTATGGAACATTTATTTCCTATATTCTTAATTACATCTTGCGTAGGAGTTAATATTATATTAAAATTGTAGTTTTTATTTGAATCTAGTATCAGATTTTCTCTCCTGATTTAGATTCCTTTTTGGAGATTCTCATTTGTTGTATTTTCTTTCCTGTCTCTTGGTCTCTAACATATTATTCTTTTGGTTACGTTAAAAGCATTTAGAAAGTAAGGAAAGAAATAATTTTTTTAATTCATAACTTGAAGCTTTTTATAAAATATATTAACATGGTAAATAAAAGCATGCCTGTCATTTTCTGTTTCCCAGTGAGTGGGCATGGGTCTTATCTAACTTGTCTCAGTCCTTTACTCGGTGATCTAGTATATCTATAGGATGAATTGGACCTACTAAGACCAAATGTACACTGAAGATAGCCAGAGCCCTCTTACAGTAACAACATACTGCTTTCTGTTGCATTCACTAATGCTCCTCCTATTCAAAAACAAGAATTGAGAATCATTTCTTTGTTGGCAAACATCAGAGACCTTGATGATATAGTTTGAAAAGAGTAAGACTATATACATTTTCTATATGGGAAGCATATTGATGTTTAGAATAATTATGCTTATTAAAAGAAGTAACTTGCTAAGATCTTTAAAAAGTTGCTTCTTCAAATCTGTAAAATAAATTTAATCTAATTTAAAACATCATAGTTTTTTAAAAATAATTGTGCCATATTACCTTAGAACGAAGATGAAATGATACTTCATAGAGTTGAAACCATGCCTTGCATTTTGATAAGGCAAACAATAAATAGATTCATAAGATTCTGTAACCAATAACTACTTGGTAAAAGTGTATTGTAATCAATCAAATTATAGATGCATGCTCAATAGGTGGAAAAATAGAACCCTTAGTTTTGCTCATAAAATTCACTTTCCATATCACAATAGAAACAGAATGATTAAATTAAAGATTAAATTAGATTTTAAATTAGAGTTCCAAATATAAAATATCTTAGATTTGGAGAAATCTTCCTGTAATATATGCAGTGAAGAACATTACTAGACATTACAAAACAATAGGCTTCTATCAATCAACAGCTATTTGAATGTGAATAGCTTTTAGGGAAACCTTGGATGTTCTTTTTCTTTCACTGACACTGATGCTAATTAAGTATCATAATTTAATAAAACCCCAAGACGATTGACATTTGTACAATTAGTCCTCATATGGCACATAGATTGGATGCTCAGAATCTGAATTTCAGACAAATCTCACCACTTTATGCACATGGAACTCTGACACTGCCTGGGCTCCCATTATATTCTCAACCATAATGGCAAAATATAAACGAATAAGACAGGTTTCAACACCAATTTTTCTTTACTCAGCTGAGGAGAGTACATAGAATAATAGGGATACCATTAACTCTGACAAGAAATGCCCAGAGTTCAGGATAGGATATAGTGAAAACAAAGGACTAGTTTATAGTGTATCTTTCCTTGCATTTCTAATTTTTAATATGAATTTTGATTTATTCTGTATCAGATTCACATCTTTTTTTGAATATGTTCCAATCTGCCCACCAATTATCTCACTGGAGAAAACATGTCCCCTCAACTTTTGATGTTTTTATTTTGAAGATATATTTTTGGGTATACAATCTATGAATAAAGATAATTCACCGGGTATGGTGGCACATACCTTTAATCCCAGCACTTGGGAGGCAGAGGCAGGCGAATTTCTGAGTTCAAGGCCAGCCTGGTCTACAGAGTGAGTTCCAGGACAGCCAGGACTGCACAGAGAAACCCTGTCTCTAAAAAACAACAACAACGACAAAAAAAAAAAGATAATTCATTTGTTGTTTGGCATATTAAAACATACTAACAGGATGTGGTTACCTTCATCCCAGGGTACTATAGGAAAATAATAAAAATATATATGATATTTAAAATTTGAAACACTAAGGTATACACACCTACAGATACTAGAAATAACACTAATTGGATAAGCCTTCATTGCAAACTCTTCTACAATAACACAATAGTGAGTTTTTGGAATAACTTGTAGATATGCAATTAACACTTTTTTACTTGTAAAAGGGAAAAGAACAAACTGAACTGGAACAGAATTTTTTTTCCATTTTTTATTAGGTATTTAGCTCATTTACATTTCCAATGCTATACCAAAAGTCCCCCATATCCACCCACCCCCACTCCCCTGCCCACCCACTCCCCCTTTTTGGCCCTGGTGTTCCCCTGTACTGGGGCATATAAAGTTTGCAAGTCCAATGGGCCTCTCTTTCCAGTGATGGCCGACTAGGCCATCTTTTGATACATATGCAGCTAGAGTCAAGAGCTCCGGGGTACTGGTTAGTTCATAATGTTGTTCCACCTATAGGGTTGCAGATCCCTTTAGCTCCTTGGCTACTTTCTCTAGCTCCTCCATTGGGAGCCCTATGATCCATCCATTAGCTGACTGTGAGCATCCACTTCTGTGTTTGCTAGGCCCCGGCATAGTCTCACAAGAGACAGCTACATCTGGGTCCTTTCAATAAAATCTTGCTAGTGTATGCAATGGTGTCAGCGTTTGGATGCTGATTATGGGGTGGATCCCTGGATATGGCAGTCTCTACATGGTCCATCCTTTCATCTCAGCTCCAAACTTTGTCTCTGTAACTCCTTCCATGGGTGTTTTGTTCCCAAATCTAAGGAGGGGCATAGTGTCCACACTTCAGTCTTCATTCTTCTTGAGTTTCATGTGTTTAGCAAATTATATCTTATATCTTGTGTATCCTAGGTTTGGGGCTAATATCCACTTATCAGTGAGTACATATTGTGTGAGTTTCTTTGTGAATGTGTTACCGCACTCAGGATGATGCCCTCCAGGTCCATCCATTTGGCTAGGAATTTCATAAATTCATTCTTTTTAATAGCTGAGTAGTACTCCATTGTGTAGATGCACCACATTTTCTGTATCCATTCCTCTGTTGAGGGGCATCTAGGTTCTTTCCAGCTTCTGGCTATTATAAATAAGGCTGCTATGAACATAGTGGAGCATGTGTCCTTCTTACCAGTTGGGGCATCTTCTGGATATATGCCCAGGAGAGGTATTGCTGGATCCTCCGGTAGTACTATGTCCAATTTTCTGAGGAACCGCCAGACTGATTTCCAGAGTGGTTGTACAAGCCTGCACTCCCACCAACAATGGAGGAGTGTGGAACAGAATTTTTAAAAAGGGGAGTAAATTACACATAGTAATACCAAAGGTTTTACAATTATATATGTGTATATCTATGTGTATGTGTGAAGAAGGCCTATGTGTGTGTGTATGTGCTTGTATATGTGTAAGTTTGTGTCCATTTGTGTGTGTAAAGAAAAAGAGGTATATTATTTTTATACTTGAACATTTTGGAAATTAGTGATGATTGCTAAATATATTTTTCAGAAGGACTTAACCATTATCCAAAATTTTAACTGCTCTTAATGTCATAACTAAACAGTTAATAGTAAAATTTAAAATTTAGATGGAGCAATACCTCAACATTTGTAGTAGAATTTTTCACTAACTGAAAATTTAGGATTATGTAGATAGAATTAGACATAAATTTAAAAAAATGATAGAAAAAAACGACAAATTATGTTTACTAATACTACACAAGAAAAAAGAAAAAGATATTTAGCATATTAATTTGATTTAATAATATTGTGTTACTATATATATATATATAAAATACAAGCTAAGTGATGCCATCATATTTGGATTCTAAAGTACTGAGTATTTTGTATTTAATTCTGATCTAAGCGTGATTTTTAAAAATCAAATTTTATGTCCCACATTGTAAGAATTCATTTGTCCCTTAACCGAATACCTTCATTCAAAGCTGAAATGTATGAATCAGAAGTATGTGAGAATTTAAATCATATCAAACATACTTGCAAAAGTGAGACTACCTCTAATTTCCAAATCTTTTTAATGCTCCCCAAATCAGCTCTCTTAGACTAAAACTGTGATTTCAAGAACCACCTGTCTCGGTGTGGATCTGAAACTTCAACACAGTACAACACTTCGTTATGGATCTCAGATCACAGTTCACTGGAAGGACTTTACCATTCATATTATACAGTACAAATAATAATTCAAGTATCCTCAAAGATCAATCACTAGCATTGAGGGGCTCATGGATATACATCTATTTCTATCATATATTACTTATCAAAAATCACACTGAAAATGGCCATAGGCTTTATGTTCTACTTGTTTTTATCAAAATTTATCCCTTTCCACAATTTAGTATAGTCCTGCTTCTTATCAGAAAATCTTCTCATCGGATCCTAGAGATTGCTTTGGATCACTGGATGGAAGACATTTTCTTTCCCCAATGTCTTGTTAAACTGATCACTGATGTGTACTTTACACAGCTTGACAGGACCTCCTTTCAAAAGTTCTTTCGTATGGTTCATAGGCCTATAGTTCAGTTAATTTGGGACTTAGACTTAACATCACCTGACATAAGCCTGGGAAACAGCAAAATCACGTCTCAAAAACAAAACAATGTACATCAAACAACAAAACATTCTTTAAATAGAACGAATCCATTCTTGTGCGTCAATCTCTTTTCCATGCTATTATTCGCTCATCAAAACCTGACTTTGCAGCTGGGAGGAGTGGCCTGTGTCTGTAGCTCTGGTTCTTTGGAGGCTGACGTGGAAATATCAGGTTTGCTCCGTCACAGCAGTTTCCACTAGCCAAAGAAATTGCCTTATTTCTGTATTTGATTTTACCTTGTCTCTTAATCATATTGGAGCCAAAATATATTTACTTTTTTAACTGGGATATACTGGAAGTTTTATTAGTTAAACCGGTAGCTGTGCATCCTCTTAAGTAAAATTAGAACAGCGATAAGAAAAAAATCATGGTTTTCAAACTTTTCATTCTTTAGTAAAGAGAAAAAAAAAAAGCAAAGCTAAATTAATTGTTTCAGTTCCCCACTGCTTAAAGTCATACAGCACAAGTTTAGTAGTACAAAAACACATAATAGTCACAAGTTTCTGAGGATTAGGAATCCAGGTAGCATGCTGCAGCTGGGTTGCCCTACCTCATCACTCATGAAATTTCAGCCAGATTATTATCTGGAGCTGCAGTCATGTCAGAGGTCAATGGGGAGGATTGATTTCCAAACTGACATCAGACCATCCCAGCTCCTCCCTCTCCCTCTGTGGGACTCTCCAAAGTTAGCAAGAATAGTCACAGTACTAGTTGCTTTCTACAGCAAGAGGAACAAGGCAGGGAGAAGGTAGAGGGAAGAGAGGGGATGCTGAGCCTCAACAGCAACAGAATAAAGATATTCTTGTGCAAGAAGGAAGATAAAAAATTAAGAACATAATGTTAAACTAATTATAGAAGTCGTATAGGTATATTGTTCACCTACTTAGAGGACTCGTGTTTAACCTTACTCAAAGCAAGCCTGGGAAATAGCAAAATCATGTCTCGAAAGCAAAACAATGTACAACAAACAACAGAACATGCTTTAAATAATAAATGTTGTAAGTTGTTGGAGTCTTATATATGACAAAGTCCAGAATAGTGGATGTTTGACAGGCAAAACATTCAATAAATTCATAAGTTCAATAGAAGAAATTAAGTGATTTGGAAAGAATTCAATGAATACTTGACTGATGATGCCTTCTGATGATAAATGAATATTGAGGAAAATCAATTAATGCAATGCCAGAGATGGTGAAGGGATAGAAACATGTCTGGGCTCTGCAGTACATTTGTGGAAGAAGAATATTTGAATTGCTGCCAAAAGGGGAAACCCACCTACTTCTGTTTCATGATTTACAGATGGCCAGAGAAAAAGATATAAAGAAAAAATGTAAATACTCTGGGCTCAATCAGCATAGGCCTACTCTGACAGAGAGTTAAGCAGCAGCTGTGTGAGATGCACACAGGATTTCAGCCAGCTGCATGCTTCCCAGTGTCCTTAAGACTCAGATGCTGTTGCCTTTGGAAGCAGCTCTGCCCCCCAGCAGGGCAGGATCTGCACTTTGCATTGGAGCTTAGACCCTACCTCTGCCTGTACTCACCTCTGAATAGATAATACTCACATCATGCTGATTAATACATATTCAAAGATGATAAATATTTTAATAACTAGTCCATTGAACATGAGCTTTATTAAACTGCATATTTTTGATGACACATAGCACAAGATAGAACCAGACCAACAAAGTTAGCAGAAAGGCTAACAGCTAGACTCTAAGGGTGGGAAGTGGAGGTAAAAGCAAAGTGGCTAATTGATTTAAAAGCCCAAACCAATCAAACAATGACATAAAAAATCCTAAATCAATTTATGCATCAGACTGAACTTCTCTGTAAACTCTATTCATCACAAAATTGGCAGAGACAGAGAGAGAGAGAGAGAGAGAGAGAGAGAGAGAATATTGACTACTAAAGTCTACAATTCTAATTATTTCTCCTATCTTTTATAGAATATTAAACACACACACAAACACACAAACACACACACACACACACACACACACACACACACACACACGCACGCACTAGTAAAAGTTGACAGTCCAAACCACCAAAATTTCCTGATCACAAAACATACACAAATATTACAGGATACTACTAGAACCATTTTCCACACAAAGACAAAGGACCTACAGCCATTGTAACTGAAAAGTAGGAAATATTTGACTATATCGGAGTGGTTTCCCATGTACCTAACACTGAAAATACATTTTGACAGTTACGAAAACAATGCAATTATCTTTGAGAATTAAAGATGACATAACTACATTTTGATTTTTACAATCGTAATAAAGTATCAAATCAATGCAGAGAGGGATTGCATCTTGATTTCCAAGTAGTTTAACCAAGTAGGTTTAACATGATTAGTCGCAATAATTTTTGCAAGCACCACCATCATTATTCATTATGCTGCTTTGGTATCATTTCGGCTTCTATAGTTGGGATAAGTGAGAATGATTATGAAACACAGCAGGTTTTACTAGCAAGCAAAACTGCTCGGTCTGTTTTGCATAGTTCACATTAGCAAAGACTTTGATGTCTTATGCAGCTTTTTAAGATGGGCAGGAACTTCCTAGTGAACTCAGGAATGGTGTAGGAAGGAGAAAGCACATACTTAAATTTAATAAACTTGGTGTTCCCTTAGAAAATATCTACTCAATCTTAGAACTAAGTTGAGCTTGCTTTGGCACATGATTTAATTTCTGATTCTGTTTTGACACATTCAGTCCCGAAAGGTTATCTTACAATCCATAAATACAATCAGATATTTCAAGGAGGTCCTGTTTTCCCACAACTTAGAGGATAAATCACTGTCAGGTTTGTTTGTGTTTCTTTTCCTCACTAATGGGTTTGAGCCACTACTTATCGTTAACCATGAGGAGTAATAATTAACTGATGCTCTAACACTGTGGTTACAGGAGTTTCACACTAGACCTGTCTTCCTGTTCTCACACCATGGCTTTTCCCCTCTTGTTCAATTTCTTCAGCAAATGTCTGAGAGATTCAGCAGCCTTGCACTGGTAAACAGTAAGCTATCTTTATGTAGCTCAACTAATTGAGTGTGAATGTACAGGTCTCAGTTCATGAGTTTCATTTTTTTTAAAGTGAAAATCTAACTTATGGGGAAAGAACAGTATCCATCAAACAGTTCAGAAAGGTTACTAAAACAATCAGACATAGATGGGCTTTAATAGTACCCCAAGTATGTTGCTTATACTCACTCAGTGCCTTTCTCCCAATGATAACGAGTCATCCGAAGACTATCATTCCTATAACTGCTTTAAAAGTATACTACATCCATCATGTTACTACACAAAGTGAAGAGATTCTTCTCGTTATAATTTATACAACTTATATTTTCTATTATTATCCAACATAATCTCCTGTTTAAAGTCCACCCAATTTGAGCACCATGATCTTTTGGCAAGTCCATCTTAATGGCAAGGAATGCAACCTAGTCTCTGCTTGGCAGAATGAATTTGGTACACTTAGAACTCACCTGCCGATTTTTTGTTCTACACTCAGTGCTCTCATAATAATGCTGCCTAAATGCAGATGCCTCTCCCATACCTGGAAAACTGGCATTATGGATCATAAAGCACAAATAAGAAGCTTTCTTTAGAGTATAGCTTGTCCTTTCAGCATGTATATGTTAAAGACTTACCCCATCTTACCCCATAAGAGGTATTTGGAACTGGGGCCTTTGTGACCTATTAGAGATGGATGAATTCACAACAACATAGAGTTCAGGATAAGGCTGATTACTATGTAAGAAGAGCAGTAAGCTGACGTTTCACCTTTCAACGGTGTGAGGACACAAAAAGATGGGTATTTATTTTTGAACAATGCATATTTCATTTATTCTTTGAAATTTTCAAATTTGTAAACAATGTACTTTGAGCATATCTACCTTCTTACCCACCTTGAATTTCTTCTGGATCTGTGTGCTCAACTCCCTTTTACCCTACCAATTTTCATTTCATATCATATTTTTTATTTTAATTAGGTATTTTCTTCATTTACATTTCCAATGCTATCCCAAAAGTACCCCATAAACACCCCCCCCCCATTCTCCTTCTCACTTCTTGGCCCTGGCGTTCCCCTGTACTGAGGCATATAAAGTTTGCAGGACCAAGGGGCCTCTCTTCCCAATGATGGCCGACTAGGCCATCTTCTGATACATATGCAGCTAGAGACACGAGCTCCGGGGGGATACCATATCATATTTTTTCAAATCTCTCTCTCTCTCTCTCTCTCTCTCTCTCTCACACACACACACACACACACACACACACACACACACACACACACACACGGAGAGAGAGAGAGAGAGAGAGAGAGAGAGAGAGAGAGAGAGAGAGAGAGAGAGAGAGAGAGAACAATTAGTATTGCCCAAATATGGTGTGAAGCCATCCATTAAAGTATGGCCAACATGGAGACCTAGGAGAAAGCTGACACTCTCTTTGCCTAGCAGCTGAAATAAAGAACAATAGCAAGTAACCAAATGCTTTCTAAGGTAGCCATCTTTAATTCAAAACAATTGCCTTCTCCAAGACCTGTACCAGATGGTACCTTATTTGTGGAATTCCCAGTCACCAGAGGTAGGAGAAATCAGGGCTCATGATCAGGCCACTCGTTCCATGAAACTTTGCTCCAGTAGCTCAAGTGAACTTAAGAGTTACATCACCTCTTCACAAATTAACTAATTCAGGAATAAAAATTATTTGCACCCAATTTCCCTTATTTTTGAATTCTAAAACAATTTCATTAGATTAATCCATGCCAATTATGTTAATTTGTCTCTCATTTTGTTTGATTCTTGCTTTTTAATGCAATATTCACTTTTTGGTTTTCCTGATGGCTTCTTAGGAAGACTTCATAATGAATGATTTAATTATTGAAATTTCTGGAGAAGCAAGTAAATAGCATTAAGCCAATAGGCAGTTTATATGAAATGCAAATGTTCAGAAGAATCATGAAAAGTAAGCTTAGTATATTTACTAATTTGATTAGGAAAGTTATTTTAATTCTTGAAAATTCAGAAATTAACGTCTAGATGTTCAACTAGCTTTTGAGATACTCTTATAGTACCTTTAGCTTAAAATCAAAGAATGTTTAAAATTTGAGTTGATTACTAAATAAACTAAAAATATTCAAATTTCACATCTCTTGTCATTATTTCTAATAGCTTATACCAGTCTTAAAATAAAACTGGATTACTGTCTCAGTATGAGAAGAATATGTTCACAAAATATTGGACAGCTACTGAAATCTTAGTTCTCTGATGCAGTGAGGTGAAGTTTGTAGTTCATGAAGAGATTTACATCACTGCCAGGAAGGTCTCAAAACCCAAATTGAGAGAAGGGAGAAATCAGATTTCCTTGATCTCACAAATAAGCATTAGAGAAACAAGGAATGCTAAACACTTGGAGTCTTCTCAATGAAGGAAATACAATACCTACTTTCCATCCAAAAAGCTGGAAGATAATATTGTTAATAACACAGTGACCTGTGCTATCTGTAGAGACAGAACTCACCAAATTCCTCCAGAATGTTGATCCTAGACTCTCCCTTCTATACCTTTACCTTTAGCTCTCAGTTAACACAACCCATCCTTATGGGAGATGTCACATGTAATTTATAGCCAGATGAACTCTACTTCTATGCCTGTAAGCTATAGAATACATCTTTATGGAATAATTCACATGTGCTTTACAAGAGTTTCTATGTAGTTATATCTTAAGCTCTATTACACACCTGGAATTGGAAAAAGTGTCACCTAGAAACTTTTCCCCCAGAATTGTACTGTGTTTAAATATGCTCACAATGAAACACCTGGCATCAGACTCTCTAGAAGTTTGATACAACCCCACTAAGTGGGACCCAACCCTGTTTTATCTCTCATTTTCACCTCACATATTTTTGTTCATTTCCTCACCAAATTCCTTCAGAATGTTGATCCTAGACTCTCCCTTCTCTAGACCTTTATTTTTAGCTAGATAAAGATGCTCATGCTACTTGCAGAGACAGCATCCCTGCAATCCCCAAACCCCTATCCACAGAAACACTACAGTCCTGATAAATCCCGCCAGAGCTCGTGTCTCTAGCTGCATATGTAGCAGAAGATGGCCTAGTCGGCCATCATTGAGAAGGCCAGGCAGTGTTGGCACACGCCTTTAATCCCAGCACTTGGGAGGCAGAGGCAGGTGGATTTCTAAATTCGAGGCTAGCCTGGTCTAAAAGTGAGTTCCAGGACAGCCAGGGCTACACAGAGAAACCCTGTCTGAAAGAGAGAGAGAGGGAGAGGGAGAGGGAGAGGGAGAGAGAGATCCCTTGGTCTAGCAAACTTTATATGCCCCAGTACAGGGTAACCCCAGGGCCAAGAAGTGGGAGGGAGTGGGTAGGAGAGCAGGCGGGGGTAGGGTATAGGGAACTTTTGGGAGAGCATTTGAAATGTAAATGAAGAAAATATCTAATAAAAAAATAAAAAAATTTAAAAAAAACTTCACAAAGCTCCCCAAAGAGGTGTTACGACTGTGTGTAAATGACTTAGCTTTCTAACTTATTGATGAGAACAAGCAAAGAACCTGGATATTTCGGATGCCTCCAAAGAGGCAGTTCTGAGAATGTCCTTCCTGGAGGCCAGAATAACAAAAGAGCGCTGTGTTTCCTTGCTGCCTGTTATTTATTTCTAGTATGTAGAAACTATAAGTGAGGACTTGCCCAAAACTGGGAGAAAACATATGGATAACTTTTGGGTATGTCAAGTAGAATGACCACCTCCATATACCTTATTCCAGTTTTTGTTTTAACTCGATATTTTCTTTATTTAGATTTCAAATGTTATCCCCTTTCCTGACTTCCAAACCAGGAAACCCACTATCCCATCCCCTCTCTCCCAGCTTCTCTGAGGGTGTTTCCCCACTCACCCACTCTGGCCTCCCTGCTCTGGCATTTCCCTACACTGGGACATTGAGTCTTCCCAGGATCAAGGCCTCTCCTCCCACTGATGCCCTAAAAGGTCATACTGTGCTACATATGGAGCTGGAGCCACGGGTCTCTCTGTGTGTACTCTTTGGTTGGTGGTTTAGTCCCTGGGAGCTCTGAGGGGTCTGGTTGGTTGATATTGTTCTTCTTCCTCTAAGGTTGCAAAACACTTCAGCTCTTTGGGTCCTTTCTCTAGCTACTCCATTGGGGACCCTGTGCTCAGTCCAATGGTTGGCTGAGAGCCTCCACCTCTTTATTTGTCAGGCACTGGAAGAAACTCTCAGGAGATAGTTATATCAGGCTCCTGTCAGCAAGCACTGTTGGCATCCACAATAGTGCCGGGGTTTGGTCACTGTATATGGGATGGATCCCCAGGTGTAGCAGTCTCTGGATGGCCTTTCCTTCTGTCTCTGCTCTACACTTTGTCTCCATATTTGCTCCTATGAGTATTTTCTTCCCTATTCTACAAAGTACTGAAGCATCCAGACTTTGTTCTTCCTTCTTCTTGACCTTAATGTGGTCTATGAGTTGTATCTTAGGTATTCAGAGCATTTGGGCTAATATCCACTTATAAGTGAAGGCATAACATATGTGTTACCTCATTCAGGATATTTTCTAGTTCCAGCCACTCACCTAAGAATTTCCTTAAGCCATTGTTTTTAATAGCTGAGTAATACTCCATTGTATAAATGTACCATATTTTCTGTATCCATTCTTCTTTCAGTTTCTGCCTACTATAAATAAGACTGCTATGAACATAGTGGAGCATGTGTCCTTGTTTTATGTTGGAGCATCTTTTGGGTATATGCCCAGATGTGGTATAGCTGGGTCCTCAGGTAATACTATGTCCAGTTTTCTGAGGAACAACCAGTCTGTTTTCCAAAGTGCTTGTACCAGCTTGCAATCCCATGAACAATAGAGGTGTGTTCATCCTTTCTCCACATCCTTGCCAGCATCTGCTCTTCCTTGAATTTTTGATCTTAGCCATTCTGACTGGTGTGAGGTGGTATCTCAGCATTGTTTTGATTTGTATTTTCTGGATGACAAAAGATGTTGAACATTTTTTAGGTGCTTCTCAGCCATTCTGTATTCCTCAGTTGAGAATTATTTGTTTAGCTCTGTACCCTATTTTTAATAGGGTTATTTAATTCTGGAGTCTAAGTTCTTGAGTTCTTTGGATATATTGGATATTAGCCCTCTATCAGATGGAGGATTGTTAAAGATCCTTTCCCAATGTGTTGGTTGCCACTTTGTCTTATTGACAGTGTCCTTTGCCTTACAGAAGCTTTGCAAATTCATGACAATCCATGATGATATATTTGTCTATTGATGATCTTAGAGCACAAGCAATTTGCATTCTATTCAGGAAAATTTCCCCAGTGGAGTAGCAGGTGCTTGGTACCTTATTTCCTGGGACATGCTAACAAGAGGACTGCCTTTTTCTTTTCTATTCTGGTTCACTCATTTATTTCTAAAGTTCACCATCCATGGTTCATAAATAGCTCAACTTTGTGCAATGAGAATCCAGAGGTCACTTAACTCAGGGTACATTTTGTATGACTGTGAACATCCAGCAACCTAACTATTGAGCTAAGTTACAACTGAAGCAAAAGAAATGGCCTCCCTTGAACTTTTGGAGGTCCCACATTTACTATATCATGTTATTCAACAATATGGAAGCTGTTCTTGGATAAGCAAAGTGGCACTTTTGACACGAAGCACATATTAGGAGAGTTTGTTTCATAAGAAATAAAATTGCTATGCACCCCATTTTCTGACCAGAACCAGGCTGACATAGCTTTCACAAAGCCTGGATATTTACTATCGCTCTATACTTTACAAATCAAAGGATATTTCTTCTGACAACCTCCTGAAAAATATTGCTATAAACTAGGCCTGCTGACATCATTGGAAGATCTGGTTATTTTGTGTGATGTTTGTACATGCAGTCACACAGACTCAGAAGGTAACAACATGACTACTTTCTACCCTTCCAGAAGACTAACATGCTGTAAAGGCTGCCCTTCTTTCATGGCCTTTGCTACATGACTTCCTTTACTCTACACTCATCTTGGATGAGGAGCACACAGAAGTACTTCTCTCACCTCATACTTACCTCATCTTTTAGAAGTAATAACATGCAGTGGATCACGTGATTAAAAGTTCCTGAGAACCCAACAAGAGCTCTGTCTTCCACCATTGTATACACTAGCAAGATTTTGCTGAAAGAACCCAGATATAGCTGTCTCTTATGAGACTATGCCAGGGCCTAGCAAACACAGAAGTGGATACTCACAGTCAGCTATTGGATGGATCACAGGGCCCCCAATGCAGGAGCTAGAGAAATTACCCAAGGAGCTAAAGGGAACTGCAACCCTATAGGTGGAACAACATTATGAACTAACCAGTACCCGGGAGCTCTTGACTCTAGCTGCATATGTATCAAAAGATGGCCTAGTCGACCATCACTGCAAAGAGAGACCCATTGGACTTACAAACTTTATATGCCCCAGTACAGGGGAACCCCAGGGCCAAAAAGTGGGAGTGGATGGGTAGAAGATTGGGGGGGTGGGTATGGGGGACTTTTGGGATAGCATTGAAAATGTAAACGAGGAAAATACCTAATTTAAAAAAAAAAAGAAAATTAAAAAAAAAAGAGCTCTGTCTTCTTCCTTTCTGGCTTGCATTGCATACTCCCTTCTAACTATCACCATAATTTCCAAAATTCCTGAGATGAGAACCCACAAGCCACTTCATAGCTTATTTATTCAACGAACTACGTAACCCTGAAAAATATGAACTATCATTTCTTTTCTTATAACAAACTAAATCTTCATCAACAGTTGTCTTGGGAAAAGAGGTATCACCTATAACTGACATCATTCTTTTTTGATTGGCAAACACTTTGGAGGTGGACTCATTTAGGAAATTTATAAATGTGAAAGGGAACAGCTAGGCCTACTTGGCTGTACCTAGTCTTCTTTTTCCTCCATAGGGGAACAAAAGCTACTTAAAAATGGTCAGTTTTGCCATCTTCTAAGACTGTACTACCTATGCTGTGACCTCTGACCTGAAGGCCTGGATTAGTCTGGCTGTCGTTGCTATATTTATCAGCCAAGTCCTAAAGCTGAGCAATTGTCTACACTCAAACAGATGTTTGTTGTTTGTTCACTGTATCTTTCTACTGTTTCTTACCATTTCGATATCCAAAAATTGAAAGTAGTACACTGAGGTTCTTCTCAGAAATTCCCCAGAGCTGTAATAAAATAAGCAAAACAATCATCTTTCTCATGAGTTAAAATTACTTTTGCCATAAATAAAAGATAAAGGAAAATTAACAAGTAATTCTGAAGAGAGAAATTCTGTTTTGCCTTCATGATAATCAAAATCCTTATAAAGTATGAGGATCTAAAAGTAACACAACCCAATAAATAATGCAGACCAATAAAGTTTGCATCTAATATGAAGACACAGTTCTTTTGTGTTTCTTTTCTTTTTTTCTCAAAATATCTTTTTAAAACTTGATTTGGCCTTATATAACCATAACTTCAAAGTGCTAAACAATCTACCGTCAGAACTACATAATAAAATTATTAAGCAGGATTTCCTTAAATGTTTGTACCACAGCCTGTTTTGCTTTGAGCCAGCATGTGAAAGATTTGTGATTAGGTCTCAAAGCACAAAAATACCAATTAATTATGATGATTAGCTACAACTTCATTAGTGGTCTATAAATAAACCATGCAAAGAGTTGTTTAGTTGGGCTGCTGGAAAAAAAAAAAAACAAAACATGATATTCTTCCAGAGAGCTGTACAACAACTTAATTAATTCTAAATGCTCTGCAACTTACCACATAGTGTATATTGAAATATTGAAGCATATATATATATATGGCATTTGTCAGGCTATTTCAGTGTTTCTTATGTTACCTAGTACTAAACTGCTTTCTAGAATCAAGATGAATTTGTTAAGTACCTCTATAAGGTTCAGTAACAGACCCAAACTGATATCCAGCTCAGGGAAAGGCCCCAAGGCCTGACACTATTACTGATAATGCTATAGTATGCTTACAAACAGGGGCCTATCATGACTGCCCTGTGAAAGGCCCAACAAGCAGTTGAAAGTGTCAGATGCAAATATTCATACCCAGACAATGGAAAGAAACTGGTGATCCCTACCATTGAATAAGGGAAAGGCTGGAAGAAGCTGAAGAGAAGGGCAACCCTGTATGCGGACCATCAGTCTCAATTAACCTGGACCCCTGAGATCTCTCAAACACTGGACCACCAACCAGGCAGCATGTACCAGCTGATATGATGCCCCAAACACATATATAGCAGAGGACTGCTGGATCTGGGTGCAGTCAGGGAAGATGCACCTAACCCTTTTAATGACTGGAGGACCCAGGGAGTTTAGAGATCTGGTGGGGTGGGTGGTGCATGGTGGGTGGGGACATCCTCTTGGAGACTGGTTGTAGGGAGGGCAGGAGGTAAAGCATGTGGAACAGTCAGAGGGTAGACCAGGAGGGGGATAAAGTCTGTACTGTAAAAATAAATAAAGAATAAAAAAAAATGAAAGATACCGCTATCTATTATTAAAAGTAAAAATGTTAGTTTGAATGTTCATTTCCTGTTTCTATGGTGTTTTCAGATGATAACTTATTACTCATTGATGTTTAACTTCTGTGTTCCAGAAATGCTTTGTGAACAGGTTCTTCTCCTAGTGACTCCCTCCCAGACATCAGTGTATTTTCCTCACTTATTTGAGTGTTCTTTTCAACATTTCTATTTTTACACACATATGAATGTTGATTGTAAGTAACCCTTCTGAATCAAGTGGCCTCCATTCATTCTTTCAGGCCTTGAGTCCTCCCACTCCAAGCAGCATTTCTGAATCCAGGAAATTGTCCTGTATGAAGTGCACAAAGGGGTTTCTGTGACCTTTAGTTTCCAGTTGAGCTCAGCTAACGGGGAGCCTTGGTAGGAGATCTGAGGGCTAGAGAGGAACCTGATTCCCTGGCTCCTTTTTGCAGGTTGATTGTGAGCTTCTGCTGAAGGTCACAAATTCTTGCTAGGTGATTCTTGTCACACATGTCTCAAAAGCTTTTAATCCTTTCAGATCTAAAGTGATAGCCAGTTACTATTTCCAAACTAGCCCTGCCTACTTCATTATATCTTTTGATTTCTATATACCTGAATCCAACTTTTGCAGAAATTCCTTTATTAATCATCTCACATTATATTAGCTGAATATAGATTTTATACAGGGCTCAAGTGGCATCTTCCTGTAAACTGTTTAAACAGTCCCAAAATAGGATGAAATAGGAGTGGGATTGATATAACTTTGATTGTAAAACCTGAAAATACAGTTGAAATTGGCTCAAATACTTGGACTTTTCTAGACTCCGAATCAGTGTAGCAAATGCAAAAACACAAGTAGAAAAAATAACTTTCACTTCTAGTTATGGTCTAAATTTTATTGCAGCTGTACTGTATTATCAAACGTGCTTCTATATATTCTACCCTAAAAGTGGGTGTATATCAGCCAGGGTCCAACAAAAGAACAAATTCAAACCCAGTATTGTAGCTAAAATCATCCATGTAATCTATTTACATGGTATTTTATAAATGACATGAGTTTTTACTAGAAATAGGTATTAAAGATTTAAAATGTCAAAAAGAAAATCTATGTTGATGTGGAGGGACTACACACACTTGAAGGAGGGGATCAGGCCTCAGAGATGCAGTGCCCCACCTAAGCTGGGACATGTACATCATGAAAGGAGGGTCCAGACCCCTGAAGAGTGATGCTATTCACTAGAGCCATCTGGCTGGAGTGCTTTGTACAGTTTTCTGCAAATACTGACAGACTATACAACCATACATTCTATTAAAGCCAACTATGTGGACCAGAACAAAGTGCTGACAAGAAGTAAACAGGAAGAAAACCTCAAAGAATCAAAAAAAGTAAATCTCTTCTAGCATCCTTCTTACAGTTGCCTCTAGTTTTTCTTTTCTTTCTACTATTCAAAACCAAAAACAGGGCAGATAAGTGTTTCAGATTTAACCTTACAGAAAAGTGTTCAGGAGAAAGACTTTAAGCTGAGTGGCAAAATTCAATGGCTGCCACAAAAGAATGTCTGAAAGTTCAACTATATTCATTGATTACAAACATAGTTATAGTTATTTCTACTGCCCACCAAACTCTGGAAAGGTAGACCATCTTAAATTTAGCTGTTTCTGATAGAAAAGTTAACATGGAAAGGACACAACTGTAATATAAGTGGAGATGTACATAATAAAAATTGACAACATAAAGCTTAAGTGTGCTATTAAATGGATGGGGTGAGGCTCAGGAACCTCTACCCGTAGCTGAGATGCCACTAGCAGTTTATTGCTTCTGAAGAAGGAAAGAAGAGTCAGTTTTATTTGAGGGTATAGCTCCTGGTAGTTAGACCAATGGACATCTCCACACTCCAGAGTACATTGGCAGCATAAATTGGACTAATGAAGTATTCATATGAAATTTTTAAAGGTGAACATAAATTTGGAAGGGGATAAATGATAAAAGTGAATTTAAATGGAATCAGAGAAGATTATGTACATATATAAATTCTAAAAGAACTAATAAAAAATACAATACATATATTTTTTTTAAAAGTGACATTTACTTTAGCAATATAGGCTCATGGAGACTATGCTGGTGAAGGTAATATGGAGAATGGAATTGAATCATAAAATGGTTCAAATGACACTATAATCAGCAGGACCTACTGAGAGGATAATATCATTAATTCAAGGGGTATCAAAGTTTAGAAGAAAAAAAGAGACTTGATTGTCAAGAATTAGCATTTAGTCTAATTACAGAAATACAAAGGCTGTAACACAGTAGCCAACCTACCTAGTCCCCTGAATATTAGTGTATTAAACACCATTATCATCATGCAAATTTAAACAGACCTTACTTGTATTTTTTCCTCAGAATTCAAAATATGGTAGCCGTGGGTAGAAGAACCCTGGTAAGTTGGGTAATTTCCAAGAACAGAGAAAAAAATACAGGGATTTGGCACTCCAACCTAGAAACCCTTTGATAGACTTTAATCTTAAGACAAGTTTTTGATAGGTAGACCCCAAAATATACGCATCAGAAATTGTCATTTTGGTAACTAAGATTTCATATAAGATATTTACCATGAATTCTTGGAATTCATTATCCAATCCAACACAATAAGTACCCTTCTTTGCTTACTGCTTGTGAGTCTCTGAATTGGTCTCATTCTACCGTTTGCTTCTATGAAAGAACTACTAAGTAGCACTCCAGCAATCCACCAGTTGACATTATCTTTCTACAAAGGAGCTTCTACATTTACAAAGGCAAGAGTAAAGAATGGTAATGTTTAAATGAGAGACATAAAATTCCACTTCTAGGTGTTAGTTTGGGGATTTAGGTATGAAAGAAATAGCCCTATGTTTTGACTAAGATAAAAAATCATGAGGGATGTCATATGACTTGGTATCTGAATATACTCTCCTGTAATGTACAGAAGTCTCAAGCAACCAACTGGTATTACACAATTGCCTTAAGTCATTATTGAAAAGAAATGCATGAGAATCACAACTGTCTTAAATAAGACATTCAGTAGTATACAAGACATTGTCTGAGAAAAAAATTAGGGCTTCTCTAGTAAAATAAAAACAAGGTAGTTTAGAATGTTATCAACTGGCATGATAATTTAATGGTTTAAATTCAAGAGTCCAAGTTTAGATCTTTGGGAAGATCATGTTGACTAACTAGTAAGGAGAATCCTGTGACTATACTAATAGACTCACTAATACCAATAGATAACCTCTACCTTTTTCATCAGGAGCCTGGTTGTTTCATTACGTGAGTGCTTAGGATTTTCTGGAATGGAGGAGGGAAATCAGCTTCTCTTCTACACCTAACCATTGTTAGCCTGATATTATGGGAATATGAAGCCTACAAAATGAATATTCCTTAAACCCTGAGCCTACAAATATCTACTCATTAATTCCTCAGTTCTGGTTTTGTTTGTTTGTTTATTTATTTCAATATATAAGCATACTGACTCTGTTTACCATAAAAAGATTGTTACTTAAGGTAGTGTGAAACTACTTTCAAGCTCTACACGCACAAATATCAATGGCATTAGTTTTCTCCATGAGTACCACAAGTCTTCTAGTTAGTTTTAAAGGATTACAATGCCCTCCCTATAAGTGAAGTAGGTGAGGATGTGCTTGGTATCTATATCAAAGCATCTCCAGGAAGTGCTTTCCTTTCCATTCCAAAAGGATTTCTTAACATGCTAAGTGACTATCACTGCCTTTGTGAGAAGGTATAAGGAAGATTTTCAGTGTGTTCTTCAGTAACAATGAGATAGCAGTGGGAATTTGCTTTGTGTGCCCATAAACTATTTCCTCACCAGTACTCTAATTTTTATATGGGATAAAAAGCACTGAATTCACCTCCCTATTCCAAAGAACTTTTTTTCTTTCTTTTTTGCCAGTTCAGTCCCTGAAGCAACGTCCAAAGATAAGAGACTCTTTTATCTTGATCCTAAAAACTCCCTGGATTTTATTCAGTGTAATGATCCTAGAATTCAAGGATTTTAGCTTGTCATTCTTTTTCTTCAGGCTGCCCATTGATGTTCAGAACAGCTGCCCTTTTTCTAAGTCCATAAATTCCTCATGTAAATCATACTGTTCTCTTATGGGAACAACTCAGTTCCCAAAATCCATCCCTGCAATGGGGCACTTGATGCCAGGTGACCACAGGCAGTGATTTGATTAGATTTTTGCACTGCTTCTGAATTCCAGTCTTGGCATGTATAGAAGATTTTGACTAGTTCCTGCACCACTATGCCAAATAAACCTGTGGCAGTTTCTGCATTCCCTTATAGGTGTTAGATGCCGTCCGTTCCCTAGTAACTTTTCTCCCAGTTAGGAATCATAGAGATGAGCAGCTGGTGCAGTGCTAAATAATAAAGGGAAAAAAATAAATTCCAGAAGTAATGTTGAGTACCTCACAGAATTAGATGTCAGAATGGAGTACCTAGTAGGAAAATGGGCATAAAAACAAAAGAAGATTTGGAGTGTAAATTCTAGCCAAGGCCATGTTGAGGCAACACTTTTCCTGTGAGCCCTGCAGGCAATGCCAGGGCCAATCCCATTTCACAGCTCTGTACTAGATACTGCTGCTGGTGCACTCAACAGAAGCTTTGCAGTAGATCCAAATGACACATGTCCAAAAACATATCACTGTCATATTTGCCTTCCCGTATGAGGGCAAATGCATATTCAACAGAAAAGAAATCAAAGTGTATCTGTGCTCATGAGGGGACTCAAGAAAGAGTCATACAATTAAGTGATTTTCAAGGTAGAGAATAGAATAATCACTTTAAAATATCAGAATATTTCTTAGTTTTATTGACTTCCTTAGTGACCATGGACCCTGAAGATCAAATGAAATCTCCATCATAAAATTCCTGGATCAACACCCACCATAGTATCTACTTTATAGTTAGTGAACTTTTGGTAATATTGAGGTAAGAACAACATTAAAACCACTACAATGTCCCAGAAACAAATGAGCACACACACATGCACACGCACACGCACACATCACAAAACAAAGGAAAGGAAACTGGGTCAAGTATGGTAATACACTTATGGTACAACTGCTTAAAAATTTGGCCCACAATTATGATGACTTTGAAGGCACAGTTATACAGTTTTGGTTGGTTAGTGTCTTCTCTACTACTCTATCCACTGGTAAGTTTTTCACTTCCCAGTGCATGGATAAACAACCACATGCAAATGGGCACCACTAATTGGACTCAGTGGACTATAAAATAAATAAGTAAATAACTAAATAAAAAGCAGGCAAGGTGGAACATTTGTGCTATTGTTGCTGGATTGGATTCAATTAAGTCCCTCCCCTACTTCCCATACTAAACAAGCTATAGCTTCGTAATTGCAAGATGCTTCTATGAACAAATTCACTTGTTTTCAGAAAGAAGTCCTTTTTTGGAAGTAGTTAATTGGTCATAAATAAATTTGGCTAAGCACATTTAATGGGAACATAGCAAATAATATGCTTGATGATGAAGTATTAGAGGCACTTCTATTACACCAGAAACAAGAGTGTGTTAATATGGCTACAGGACTTGCTAAGTAATGTAATGCTCAGTGTACTACATAACAGGGATGTGGCAGCTATAGGGAAAATACTCTCAGAGGAAATATCTTTGTCCTTCTAAAAATGTTAAAATATTGGAAAAAGCAAAATTTAAAATTTAGGCGTCAGAATGATTGAGTAGAAATCAAGAAATATTAACAAAACTGCCTTTCCTGTTTGTATACTCAAGTTATCACAACTACATATTTCATGAAAAATTTCATAATAGAAATTGTAGAGGAGCTCAAGGTACAAACTCTTTCCACTGTGGTATCACACTTCTAGGAGTCCTGTGAATTCATAAGCAGATTAGAACATCCAAAATCTAAAGTAAAGAAAATATTTGTCATTGAAGATATAAATTATATGAGCAATTTTTTCCTTGGGTGGAATATGTGTTATATTAATTTACTGAGTAAATTAACTATAGGTGATTCCAATTCAAATCCTCAAGATTTAGAATTGTGCCTTAAGTTTTCTCTTCAAGTTATTGCTTGGTTACTCCTTTGCTTATTTTTTCTTAAAATACCTTATTGAAAATGAAATTTTTGACTGTGGGCAACAACAGCCTTCCAATTGATGCCCTGTCTTTTTACTGGAGGTGGACTCCACAAGTTCCCTCTTCCCACTGTAGGGCATTGCATCTAAGGTCCCTTTGAGTTCTGAGTGTCTCTCACCTCCCAGGTATCTGGTACATTTTAGAAGGTCTACCCACCTCCTACCTCCAGAAGTTGCCTGTTTCCATTCTTTTAGCTGACCCTCAGGGCTTCAGTCCTGTCCCCCCCTTATCCTTCCTGTCTCCTTTCCCACCCATGTCCTTTTCTCCTTTCCCCATACTGTGATTGCTTTCTTCTCCCTCCCAAGTGAGATTGAGGTATTCTCACTTGGACCCTTCTGCTTGTGAGTTCTCTTGAGTTCTATGGATTGTATCCTGGGAATTCTGTACATATTTTGGCTAATATCCACTTATTAGTAGTACATACCATGCATATTATTTTATGTCCGAGTTACCTCACTCAGTATGATATTTTCTAGTTCAATACATTTGCCTGCAAAACTCATGATGTCCTCATTCTTAATAGCTGAGTAGTATTCCATTGTGTAAATGAACCACATTTTCTGTATCCATGCTTCTGTTGTGGAACATCTGGCTCATTTCCAGCTCTTGGCTACCACAAATAAGACTACTATAAGCATACTGGGACATGTGCCCCTATGGCATGGTAGGGGATCTTTTGGGTATATGCCCAAGAGGGTTGTAGCTGTGTCTTCAGGTAGATCTATTTCCAATTGTCTGAGCAACATCCACATTGATTCAGAGTGGGTGTACCAGTTTGCAATCCCACCAGCAATGGAGGAGTGTTCCTTTTTCTCCATATCCTTGCCATCATGTGTTGTCACCTGAATTTTTGATCTTAGCCATTCTGATTGGTATAAGGTAGAATCTCAAGGTCATTTTAATTTGCATCCCATGGTCAAAAACTTAGACCCAGAATTGTTCCTGTCTGAAAGAACTGCAAAAACAAAAATGGCAAAAAGCCTGAAGAAAAGGAGGTCCAGTGACAAGTTCAAATTGAGATTCAGCTCAGGGGGAGGCTTCAAGGCATGAAACTATTACTTAGGCTTTGGTATGCTTATAAACATGGGCCTATCATAATTGCCCTCTGAAAGGCACAACAAGCAGCTGAAAGAGCCAGATACAGATATTTACACCCAACCAATGGACAGAAGCTGGTGACTCCTGTAGTTAAATTCTGGAAAAGCTGAAAGAAGCTGAGGAGAATCAGCAGTATCAAGTAACCTGGACCCCCAGGATTTCTCAGACATTGAGCAGCATACACAGCTGATATAAGGTCCCCAACAGATATATAGCAGAGGACATCTGGGTTTGGACTCAGTTAGAGAGGAATCATGTAACAATGGAGAGACTTGGGGCCCCAGGGAGTTGAGATGTCTGGTGGGTTGGGGGGTAGTGTGGAACATCATCTTTGAGACTGGGGTAGGAGGTGTGGGATGTGGGACAGTTGTAGGGTGAACCGGGAGGGCGATAAAGTCTGAACTGTAAAAAATAGATTAAAGGATAGAAAGAAGGAAAGAAAGAAAGAAAAAAAGCAAGCAAGAAGAAAGAAAGAAGAAAGACCGACAGAAAGAAAGAGGGAGAGAGAGAGAGAGAGAGAGAGAGAGAGAGAGAGAGAGAGAGAGAGAGAGAGAGAGAGAGAGAAAAGAAAAATTTTGATAAGATATTTTAATCATGATTTTGTCTTGCCCAACTCCTCAGAGGCTGCCATCACCTCCCCGGTCACTCAGGGAAGCTTATTTTGTCTCCCTACCTTTGGAAAACAAAGAAACAGACAGACAAACAGAATACTAAAATAAAATTAAAACATAGAAAAAAGACAGTAAATACAAACATATACATACACAGAGAGAAAGAGAGAGAGAGGTATACAAATAAAACCTATAAAAATACAAAATTAGAAACCAAAATATATAAGCAAAGAACAGTAGGACAAAAAGAAGTGCTCAAGTAAAGAAATATGAGACAAAAAAATGTCCAAATATGGGAAGTGTGTCTTTCCACCAGACAGAACAGATAAGGTTGAGTGAGAGTCTCTGAAATTTAAGATTGGCAGGAGCTGAACCATTCATTCCTTATCCATTTCTGTATCTGTCCTGGAATATATAATCACAACATCCCACTGAAAGGTCTATAGCAATCAGTCATATAAGGAAACACCTTCCCCATGCAAATAAAACCTTACGAACATCCCAAACTGAGTCAATGGGAAACATATACCTCTAATTTTCACCACAAACCTCAATGCTTATATAAATCCCTGAACACATGGTGTGAAGTACACACTTTATCTCATGGAGGATCATCTGAGAGTGACTGTTTTTACTGAGCTATAACACTTGGGGAAGAGTTCTCTTTCCCAAATCATTCATCATTAGACTGCGTCCTTTGCTACTGACATTGTTTCACCAGACAGATAATGGTTGGTTACTCTTGAAATATTCATGCCACTATTGCACCTCCATATCATGTAGGCTTGTCACCATGATAGATCATGGGATTTGTAGCTTAAGATGGTTAGATTTCTACTCTGCTAACATGTAGTAGTATGGACACTAGTCAATAGAGGGCAAAGACTCTAGGCAGACACCAGTTTGACTTTTCTGTGTTTAATGAGATAAGTAAATATTATATTCAGAGCTAGGTCCTTACCATCAGTTTATAGAAAGCAATCAATGGTCTACGTTTTTCAGGTTTGAACAATTCAACTAGGTACAACCCACTTGTATCATTGAATGCTTCACTTGATTGCCAAAGAGGTCTTGTTGGAGCATTCCTTCTTCACAATTATTTGGTGACCCCATTTATGCACATATATGTTAAGGTGTTTCTACAAAAGTAGGTTTTCATATAACCACTCAAGTTGTCTTTAGTGCTAGCTGTCCCTCCCCGTTTTCCTCCCTACCTTGATTTTTCCTTGCCTTCCTCCCAGTTTAATCCACCTTATCTAATCTCCCATGACTATATACTTATTTCCTTTCTCTAGGAAGATACTCCTCACCTCCTAATTCCATATTCTATATCTAATTACCATGGTCTTATATTGATCCTTGCTGGTTGAAGGCTTAAAATCTAACACAGATACATAAGAGAATACATACACTATTTGTCTTTATGGGTCAAGATATTTTCGTTCAAATTTAAAATTAATTTGTAATACGTGAATATTATTCATTGAGTAATTTACCATATTTTCAATACTCATTTATGTATTTATGTACAACTAAGATGTTTCCAATTTTTGACTGTTATGAATAGAGTAGCAATGAAAATGTATGAGAAAGTGTATATATAGTAAGAGTAAAGTCATTTGGACATTTGCTCAGGAGTAGTAGAGCTAGTTCCTGAAGTAGATCAATTTTTACGTTTCTAGAAACCTAAATACTGATTTCTGTAGTGGCCATACAAGTTTGCACTTCCATCAGGAATGAATGAGAGTTCACCTTTCCTAGAATGCTCACCAAAAGGAGCTGTAGTTTACTTTACTGATCTTGGCAAATCTGACTGGTGTATAATGACATTTGAAAGTAGCTTTGAATTTAATTTCCTTAATGATTAAGGATGCTGAATATTTTTTAAAGCCATTCTCAGCCATTTGTGTATCATCTCATTGATACATCTGTTTAATTGTGAACACCATTTTCAATTGGGTTATTTGATTTTGTGATGTCTCAGTGTGTGTGTGTGTGTGTGTGTGTGTGTGTGTGTGTGTGTGTGTGTGTGTGTCTATCCCCACATGTATTTACTTCTTTAAACATTTTAGATATTAACCCTTTATTGGATGTATAACTGGTAAAAATATTTTTTCATTCTGTAGCCCTAAACTTTTATTTATTTTTATTTTAGTATCATATTGTTCAATTTATTAGTTGTTGGTGTTAGCATTCAAGCTATAGGTGTCCTGTTCAGAAAGCCAAATTCAAAACTACTCTGTACTTTCTCTTCTCTCCAATTTCAAGTAAAAGACCTTTATTGTGGTTCCTGTCCTATGTGAAGTTGCTTTTTTTTTTTTAAGTCTAATATAAAGAAGTAAGCTTGCTCTTCTCCACATTCAGCCATGCAGTTTGAAAAGCATCATTTGTTGATGTTGTCTTTTTTTTTTCTATTGTATTATTGGCTTTCTCATAGAAAATAAAAACAAAAACAAAGAACAGGTGAGTATAGGTGTGTGGACTTAGGTCTAGGCAATCAATTTAAATCCATTAATCAAGATGTTTGTTTTTATATCAATATTATGCTGTTTTTAATTACTTTAGCACTGAACTACAAGTTGAAATCTGCTGGGGTGATACCTCCAGAAATTCACATATTATTCAAGATTGTTTTAGCTAACTTAGGTTGGATTTTTTGTTTTTTTTGTTTTTTTGTTTTTGGTTTTGTTTTTTTTTTTTTCTTTTTTAATGTTTCCATATGAAGTTGAAAATTGTCCTTCTAATTTCTGTGAAAAATTGAATTGAATCTGTAGATAGCTTTTGGTAAAATAACCTTTTTTATATACTAACCAAACTGATCCATGTTCATATTAGATGAGATCTTTCTGACTTCTGGTATCCTCAATTTTTTTCTTAAATATTTTAAAGATTTTATTATTCAAGCTTTTTACTTGCTTGCTTGGAGTTATCAGGAGACATGAGTTTTATGACTATTGTGAAAGGTACTATTTCCTTGATTTCTTCCACAATATGTTTGTCATTTGTATGTATTTTTACATTTTAACTTTGTATTCTTCTACTTTGCTCGTGCTCCTCTATTATAAAACTTACCTGTTAAAGATTTTAAGGTTTTTGACATATAAAGACATATCATCTGCAAATGGGGACGCTTTGACTGCCTCATTTCCTATTTGTTCCTGTGATCTCCTTAAATTATTTTATTGTTCTAGATAAGACTTCTGTTCTATTTTTGAATAGACATAGAACAAACAGACATCCTTGTTTTCTTCCTAATTTTAGTGAAAACAATTTGAGTTTATCTTCTATTTAATTGATTTAGGCTGTGGGGGAAAATGAATTTATGTTCATTTTAGTTGATGTTGGCTTTGAGCAACCTGTTATTCGTCCTTATTTAGTTAAGGTATATTGTATCATATCTGTAGTCTATCTAGGACTTTTATCTAAAGAATATGGAGAAAGAAGAAGAGTCTTCCATTGCTGGTGGGACAGCAAGCTGGTAAACCTCTCTGGAAAACAATCTGGAGATTCCTCAGAAAATTGGAAATCAATCTACCTGAAGAACCAGCAATACCACTCTTGGGCACATACCCAAAAGATTCCCCACAATGCCACAGGGGCACATGTTCCACTATGTTCATAGCAGCCTCATTTGTGATAGCTAGAAGCTGGAAACAAGTCATATGTCCCACAACAGAAGCATGGATACAGAAAATGTGGTTCATTTACACAATGGAATACTACTCAGCTATTAAGAACAAGGAGCTGATGGGGTTTATAGGGGGAAACAATAGTGTCAACTGATCAGAGCTCCTGGGGACTGGACCACCAACCAAAGAATACACATGGACAGACCTAGTGCTCTGGCCACATATGTGGCAGAGGATGGGCTTTTTGGACATCAGTGGAAGGAGTGGCCCTTTGGCCTGAGGGGGTGTGATGCCCCAGTGTATGGGAATGCCAGGGCAGGAAGGTGGGCTTGAGTGGGTGGGAAGCATCCTCATAGAGGCAGGGGGTGGGGAAATGGGATAGGGGTTTTCCAGAGGGGAAAGTGGGAAAGGGGACAACATTTGAAATATAAATAAAGAAAATATCCAATAAAAGACAAAAGAAAAAAAAGTACAAGGAACATCATGAGTTTTGTAGGCAAATGGATGGAACTAGAAAATATCATCCTGAGTGAGGTAACTCAGACCCAAAGGATTTGTACTTACTAATAAGTGGATATTAGCCAAAAATGTACATAATACCAAGGACACGAACCACAGGACTCAAGAAGGTTAAAAAGCTGAAGGAAACAAGTTAGGATGCCTCAATGCTACTTGGGAGGGAGAAGATAGCCTTCATGGGAGCAGATGGAGGGAGGAACCTGGGTGGAAGAGGGAACAGAGAGAGGAAGGGGAAATATGATGAGGTATTGGGGGGAGGAGAACATGACTGAAATGCTGAGGGCCAGCAGCAAGAATTGAAACAGGCAACCTTGGGAGGTCTAAGGTGTATGTGTGGGGTACCTTCTAGAATATACCAAAGACCTAGAAGGTGAGCTATCTCAGGACTCAAAGGGAGGGGCCTGGGATGAAGTGCTTTACAGTTGAAAGCAGTAACTTGTAGAGTCTGCCTTCAGTGGAGGGACAGGACATCAAGTGAAGGGATGGGGTTGTCATCCCACAGTCAAAAGATCTGACCCAGAATTGTTCAAGTCTAAAGGAACAGCAAGAACAAAAATGGAGAAAAGCATGAGAGAAAGAATGTCCAGTGATCTGCCCAAATTAGGATCCACCTCAAGGAGAAGCCTGGGGCCCTGAGACTCTTACTGATGCTGTGGTGTGTTTGTGTGTTTGTGTGTTGTGTGTTGTGTGTGTGTTTGTGGTGTGTTTGTAGATGCCTGCACTCTGAGAGGCCCAACAAGCAGCTGAAAGAATCAGATGCAGATACTAGCATCCAAACAATGGACAGAAGCTAGGGACCCCTGTGATTGAGTTGGGGAAAAGCTGGAAGAACCTGAGGAGAAGGGTGGCCCCGTGGTAAGATCAGCAGTCTCAACTGATGTGGACTCCTGAGATCTCTCAGACACTGAGCCATCATCCAGGAAATGTACACCAGCTGATATCAGACCCCCAACACACACTGCAGAGGACTGCCTGTTTTGTCCTCTTTAAGAGAAGATGCACCTAACCATCAATAAACAGGAGGCTTCAGGGAGAAGGGAGGACTGGGGGAGTGGTGGTGAGGGTAGAGGGGTGGGGACCTCTTCTTTGAAGAGAGGAGAGGAGGAGGCTTGGGATGGGAAGCAGTTGGGGGCAGACTGGATGGGGGATGAAGTCTGGACTGTAAAAAGGGATTAAAGAATAAAAATAAATACATTAAAAAAAGAAAGTTTTTAAAGGTTTTGTTTTTTGATCTTATGAGATATTCATTGGACATTTTTTCTTTTGGATTTGAGGGTTTTTTTTATGTGAGAGATTGCATTTATTGATTTGCATATGTTGAAATATTCCCTAACCTCTCTTAGATAAATTATGATGGATAAACTTTTCAAAGTACTCTTGAATTTGGTTTGCAAGTCTGTCTTTCTTTCTCTCTCTCTCTCTCTCTCTCTCTCTCTCTCTCTCTCTCTCTCTCTCTCTCTCTCTCTCTTTCCTTCCTTCCTTCCTTCCTTCCTTCCTTCCTTCCTTCCTTCCTTCCTTCCTTTCTCACCCCCCTCTCTCTTTCTTTCTTCTTTTCTTTCTGCTGTGATTGGTTTTGGTGTTGCTACTGCTGTTGTTGCATCCATGTTCACAAAGGATATTAGACTGTAACTTTCTTTCTTGGTTATGTCTTTGGGTGTCTTAGTTTCAGAGTAATTGTAGATTCAATAGAAGATTCAGAAAGTGTTCCTTCAGTGTCTCTTCTATAAAATTCTAGAAGTTTTGGCATTAATGCTGATAGAAGTCTACTCTGAATCAATCTAGCCAATGATTGTTTAAGCAGGGAGAAATAATTACTGCTTCTATTTCATAAGTAGTTGTGGATTGCTTTAAATTGTTTATATGATCTTTAATTTTGCGAGGCTGTATAAATAAAAAATCCATTTCTCCTTGGTTTTCCAGCTTGATAGTATATAGATTTTTTAAGTATATCATTATGATTCTCTAGGTTTCTCAGTGCCTTTTGTGTCTAATCTTATTAATTTGGACCTCTTTCCATTTGGCTAAAATTTCATCAATCTTATTGAATTTATTAAAGAATCAACTCTTCATTTCATTGATTGCTTTTGTTCTGTTTATTTTTAATTTATTGATTTCATCCTTGAGTTTGATTATCTCTGGCCACCTACTGTTTGTGGATGTCATTTCTTCATTCTGTCCTTTGGTTTTGCCTTCCGATGTGCAGTTAAGTTGCTAATGTGTGGGCCCTCTATTTTTTCCATAGGCACTTAGTGCTATGAGCTGTCTCTTAGAACCAACTGTGTTTCTCACAGCTTTCAATATGTTGTTTCAATTTTCTTGTATCAGTTAAGACTTTCTTTGTATCTAAGTATGAAGTAAATTTTGGAGAAATTCCCTTAGCTTCTAAGAAGGTTATTATTATTTTTTTTTTACTTTGGTGAATTTTCTGTAAATATTTAGTAGGTCCATTTGATTTATGACATTATTTAACTCAAGGAATGCTTTATTTATTTTTTTGGTCTGGATGTCCTGAATAATGGTGGCAATGGAATATTAAGGTCAACACTATTACAGTATGAACATCAATATACATTTTTTAGCTATATTAATTTTTTTAAAATTGGGTGCCCTCATATTTGGTGCATAAAATTTTAAAATTCCATTATCCTTGTGGTTAATGAGGATAATTAACCATTATTTTTACTTTAATTTTTTTTCTTTTTCTCTTTTCTTTTTTCCTCTTTTTATTTTATTAGATATTCCCTATATTTACATTTCAAATGTTATCCCCTTACCTGGTTTCCATCTGAAAACACCCTCCCCTTATCCCCTCCCCTGTCCCCTTGCACACCAACCCACCCACTCTTGCTTCCTGGCCCTGAAATTCCCCTATACTGCAGCATAGAACCTTCACAGGACCAAGGGTCTCTCTTCACATTGATGACCGAATAGGCCATTCTCTGCTAGAGCCATGAGTCCCAGCATATGTACTCTTTGGTTAGTGGTTTAGTCCCTGGGAGCTCTGGGGGTACTGGTTAGTTCATATTATTGTTCCTCCTAGGGAGCTGTAACCCTTTCAGCTCCTTGGATACTTTCTCTAGCTCCTTCATTGGGGACCCTGTGCTCAGTACAATGGATGGCTGTGAGCATCCACCTCTGTATTTGATAGGCACTGGCAAAGCCTCTCAGGGGACAGCTATATCAGGCTCCTGCCAGCAAGCATTTTTGGCATCCATAATAGTGTCTGGGTGTGGTGATTGTGTATGGGATGGGTCCCCAGGTGGGGAGATCTCTGGATGGTCATTCCTTTATTCTCTCCTCCACATTTTGTCTCTGTAACTCCTTCCATAGATATTTTGTTCCTCCTTCTAGGAAGGATTAAAATGTCCATACTTTGGTCTTCTCAAGTTTCATGTGATTTGCGAATTATATCTTCAGTATTCCAAGCTTCTGGGCTAATATTCACTTACCAGTGAGTGAATATCATGTGTGTGATTCATCATCTTTTGTGATTGGGTTACCTCACTCAAGATGATATCCTCCAGACCCATCCATTTGCCTAAGAATTTCATAAATTCATTGCTTTTAATAGCTGAATAGTACTCCATTGTATAAATGTACCATGTTTTCTGTATCCATTTCTCTTTTGAAGGAAATCTGGGTTCTTTCCAGCTTCTAGCTATTATAAATAAGGCTTCTGTGAACATAGTGGAGCATGTGTCCTTATTTCCTGTTGGAGCATCTTCCAGGTATGTGCCCATGAGTGGTATTGCTGGGTCCTCGGGTAGTACTACATCCACTCTTTTGAGGAGCTGTCAAACTAATTTCCAGAGTGGTTGTACTAGCTTGCAATCCCACCAACAATGAAGGAGTGTTCCTCTTTCTCCATATCCTTGCCAGCATCTGCTGTAACCTGAATTTTTGATCTTAGCCATTCTGACTAGTGTGAGGTGGAATCTTAGGGTTGTTTTGGTTTGCATTTCCCTCATGACAAATGATGTTGAACATTTTTTATATGCTTCTCAGCCATTTGGTATTCCTCATTTGAGAGTTCTTTGTTTAGCTCTGTATCCCATTTTAAAATATGATTATTTGTTTCTCTGGAATATAACTTCTTGAGTTCTTGTATATATTAGATATTAGCCCTCTATCAGATTTAGGATTGGTAAAGATCTTTTCCCAATATGTTGGTTTCCTTTTTGTCTTATTGACAGTGTCCTTTGCCTTACAGAAGAGTTTCAATTTCATGAAGTCCCATTTGTCGATTTTTGATCTTAGCATAAGCCATTGGTGTTCTGTTCAGGAATTTATTTCCCTAGGCCCATGTCTTTGAGGCTCTTTCCCACTTTCTTCTCTGTAAGTTTCAGTGTCTCTGGTTTTATGTGGAGGTCCTTGATCCACTTAGACTTGAGCTTCCTACAAGGAGATAAGAGTGGATTGATTTACATTCTTCTACATGCTAACCTCCAGTTGAGCCATCACCATTTGTTGAAAATGCTCTCTTTTTTCCACTGGATGGTTTTAGCTCATTTGTCAAAGATCCAGTGACAACAGATGTGTGGATTCATTTCTGGGTCTTTAATTCTATTCCATTGATTTACCTGTCTCTTGGTATACCAGTACCCTGCAGGTTTTTTTTTTTTTTTTTTTTTTTTTTTTTTTTTTTTTTTATCACAATTGCTCTGTAGTACCACTTGGATTCAGGCATTGTGATTCCACCAGAAGTTCTTTTATCATTGAGAATAGTTTTTGCTATCCTAGGTTTTTTTTGTTGTTGTTGTTATTCCAGATGAATTTGCAAATTGCTCTGTGAAGAATTGAATTGGAATTAAATTTTTAAAATTCCATTATCTTCATGTTAGATTTTTCTTTTTCTTTTTTGTTATTAATCATTCTATTTGTTTACATTTCAAATGATATCCCACTTCCCAGTTACCCCTCCACACACCCCACATTCCACACCTGCACTCCCTCTCCCTTTGCCTATATGAAGGTGCTCACCCACTTACTCACCTATCTATTCCTTCCCCATTGCCACAGCATCCCCCTATGCTGGGGCATCAAACATCCATGGGACCCAGGTCCTCCCCTCCCACTGCTGTCAGGCAAGGCCATCCTCTGTCCCATATGTATCTGGAGCCATTGATCCCTCCAGGTACACTTCCTGGTTGGTGGTCCAGTTTCTGGGTACTGGGCAGTCAGACCAGCCTATGTTGTTCTTCTAATGGGGTTGCAAGCCTCTGCTCCTCCAGTCCTTCCACCCGTTCACCCATTAGGTTCCCTGAGCTCAGTCTGATGGTTGGTTCCAAGCATCCACATCTGCATTGGTCAGTTGCTAGCCTGACTTCCCCAAGGAACTGCCACACCAGATTCCTGTCAGCAAGTGCCTCTTGATTATGACAAGAGTGTCTGAAGTCATATCCCCTAAATGTGAACCCTCCTATTCCCCTCTATATTCCCCTCTCCAAGCTAATTCCCTCTCTTTGTCTCTTAAGACAATTTTATTCCCCCTTGAAAGTGACTTTCAAACATAATCTTGTTTAGCTTCCTTCTTGTTTAGCTTCTTTGTGTCTATGGAGTATAGCATGAATAGTCTGTGTTATAGAGCTAATATCCACAAATAAGTGAGTACATAGTATGTAGGTCCTATTAGGTCTGTGTTACCTTGCTCAGTATGATATTTTCTAGTTCCATCCCTTTGCCTTCAAAAATTATGGTGACTTTGTTTTTAATATCTGAATAGTATTCTCTTGTGTAAATAAACCATACTTTCTGTATATATTCTTTGGTTAAGAAGAACCTGGTTTCTTTCCAGTTTTTAGCTTTTACAAATAAGGCTGCTGTAATCGTAGTAGAGCAGGTTTTATTGTGGTACTGTAGAACAGATTTTAGAAATATGCCCAGGAACTGTTATAGCTGGTTCTTCAGGTAGAACTATTCCCAATTTTCTGAGAAACTACAGATTGATTTCCAGAGTTGTTGTACAAGCTTTCTTTCCCACCAGCAATGTTGGAATGCTTCTCTTTCTTCACACCCTCAACACTATATGATGTCACTTGCGTTTTATATCTCAGCCATATTGATGAGTATAAGATGGAATCTCAGGGCCATTTTGTTTTGCATGTCATTGATAACTAGAGATGCTGAACATTTATTCTAGTGCTTCTCAGCCGTTTGATGTCCCTCTGTTGACAATTGTCTGTTTAGTGGCTCTGTACCTCATTTTTTATTGTGGTATTTAGTTATTTTTGATGTCTATCTTTTTCAGTTTTTTTCATAGTTAGTTATTTTCATTACATCAAATGTGTGGCTGGTGAATATCTTTTCCCAATCTGTAGGCTGCCAGTTTGTGCTATTGACAGTGTTCCTTGTCATGTAGAAACTTCAGTTTTATGAGGACCCATTTATTAATTGTTGATTTTAGTACATGACCCAATAGTGTTCTGTTCAAGAAGTCATCTCGTGTACCAATTTAGAAATACTTCACATTTTCTCTTCTATTAGATTCAATGTATCTGTTTTTATGTTGAGATATTTGATCCACTTGGACTAGAGTTTTGGTCAAAATGATATATATGGATCTATTTGCATTCTTTTACATGCATACTTCCAGTTATTCAATCATGATTTGTTGTAGATGCTTTCTTTTTTCCATTGTGTGGTTTTGGCTTCTTTCTCAAAAAAAGTTACTCTAGGTTTGTGAGTTTATTTCTGGGTCTTCAATTCAATCCCATTGATCAACCTGTCTATTTCTATACCAATACCATGAAATGTTTGTTGCTATTGCTCAGTAGTATAGCTTGAGATCTGCTATGATGATACCTCCAGAAGTTCTTTTATTGTACAAGATTATTTTAACTATCCTGAGCTTTTTTCCATATTAGGTTGTTAATTGTTTTTTTCAAGTTCTGTAAAGAATTGTGGTGGAATTTTAATGGAAATTGCATTGAATCTATAGGTTCCTTTGGTAAGATGGTCATTTTTACTGTCAACCCAAAGGATCCATGAATATGGGAGATCTATCTAGTTTCTGATATTGTCTTCAATTTCTTTTTTCAGATACTTGATGTTCTTGTTACACAGGACTTTCACTTGCTTGATCAGAGTTACATCAAGATACTGTATATTATTTGTAGCTCTTGTGAAGGGTATTATTTCACTGAATTTTTTTCTCAAACTCTTTGTAGTTTTGGAAAAGGAGGGCTATTGATTTTTTATTTTATTTTTATTTTTAGTTAATTTTGTATCCAGCCACTTTGTGTTATCAGCTGTATGAGTTCTATGGTAGAGTTCTGGGGCCACTTATATATACCACCATATCATCTGCAAATAGTAATACTTTGACTTCCACTTTTAGAATGTGTATCCCTTTGTTCTCCTTTAGTTGTCTTATTTCCCTAGCTAGAACTTCAAGTATGTACTGAAGAGATACAGAAAGAGTGGAGAGCCTTGACTTGTCCTTATTTTTAGTGAAATTGCTTTAAATTTTTTCTTCTATTTAATTTGATGTTGGCTATTCCCTTGCTGTATACTTTCTTTATTGGGTTTAGGTATGACCCTTGTATCTCTGAATGCTTTAAGACATTTTACGTGGCATGTTGGATTTGGTCAAAGGCTTTTGCATTTTCTAATAAGATGATCATGCTTTTTTTTTCTTTACAATTAATTTATATGGTGAATTACATTTATGGGTTTTCATGTATTCAACCACACATGCATCCCTGGGATGACATATATTGATCATGGTGGATAATATTTTTGTTTTTGCTTTTCTTTTTCTTTCTTTTTTATTAGATATTTTCTTTATTCCCCTTTCCTAGTTTCCCCTGTGAAAATCCCCTCCCCCCACCCCCTCCCCCTGGTCTCCAACCCACCCAAACCCATTCCTAGTCCTGGCATTACCTATACTGGGGCATAGAACCTTCACACTACCTAGGGCCTCTCCTACTTATGACTGACTAGGCCATCCTCTGCTACATATACAACTAGAACCACAAGTTTTACCATGTGTTTTCTTTGATTGGTGATATAGTTCCAAGGAGCTCTGGAGGTACAAGCTAGTTCATACTGATGTTTCTCCTATGGGGCTTCAGACCCCTTCAGTTCCTTGGGTACTTTCTCTAGATCCTTCATTAGGGACCTTGTATGTTGTCCAATGGATGATTGTGAGCATCTACTTCTGTATTTGCCAGGCACTGGCAGAGGCCCTCAGGAGACAGCTATATCAGGCTCCTGTCAGCAGGCGCTTGTTGGCATCTGCCACAGTGTCTGGGCTTGGGGGTTGTTTACGGGATGGATCCCCAGGTGGTCATTCCTTCAGTCTCTGCTCTGAACTTTGTCTCTGTAACTCCTTCCATGAGTATTTTGTTTCCCCTTCTAAGAAGGATTCTGAGCTTCTGGGATAATATCCTCTTATCAGTGAGTGCATATCATGTGTGTTCTTTTGTGATTGGGTTACCTCACTCAAGATGATATCCTCCAGTCCCATCCATTAGCCTAAGAATTTCATAAATTCATTGTTTTTAATAGCTAAGTAGTACTCCATTGTGTGGATGATGTTTTTGATATGTCCTTGGATTTGGTTTGTATGCCATTGAGTATTTTTGTATTAATGTTCATAAGGAGATTGGTCTCAAATTCTCTTTCTTTGTTGGACCTTTGTGTGACTTACCTATCAGGGTAACTGTGGCCTCATAGAATGACTTTTGAAACGTTCTTTCTGTTTCTATTTTGTGGAATAGTTGTGTAATGTTGCTATTAGCTCTTCTTTAAAAGTCTCCTAGAATCCGGTGCTAAAACCATCTGGCCCTGGGATTTTTTTGTTGTTATTGTTGCTGTTGCTGTTGTGAGACTTTTAATGACTGCTTCAATTTCCTTAGGAGTTGTTTTTATTTATACTATATTGTTCATATTATATTAATTAAACTATTTATATTTAAAATATTTATACTATATTATATTAAATGGCTATTACATTAGATTGTGTGTGTGTGTGTGTGTGTGTTTCCCTTTGTTTGGTTTTGCTGTGAAATTATTTCTTGTGTTTTCTTGGCTGTAGTTACCTTTCTTGTGTTGGAGTTTTCATTCTACTATCCTTTGTATACCTATATTAGTGAAATATATAGCTTAATTTTTTTCATGGAATAACTTTGATTTTTGATCTATGGTAGTTTAAAATTTTGCTGGGTCTGGTAGTCTGGTCTGACATTTGTTGTGTCTTTGGGAATGATTGGACTAAGTAATAATCTGTGAAATATGTTTCTCAAGAATTAAACAGCCTCAGCATCAGCTGGAGCCATCTTGGTTCCGGGACTTCCCCAAAAGTAGTCTGCACAGGTAAGAGTGTGCACTACAGAAGCTAACAGCTTCTGGGACAGGCAGGAGCCACAGAGCTTCTGAGGCAGCCCTCTTTTCAGGCTCCAGTCATCCGGCCACCTTCCTGGCCAGAGGATAGGTGTCCGCCCAGCCCTGGAGGGCTTTGCCTAAGCATCGACAGAAGACATCTTAGTTCTGAGACTCCGCCAAAAGTAGTCTGCACAAGTGAGAGTTTGGACTACAGAAGCTATCAGCTTCTGTGACAGGCCAAAGCAACGCAGCTTCTGGGAAAGGACCTATTTTGGGCCTTCATCTTCAGCCAGGAGAAAGGTCCGAATGCCAGATATCTGTGCACCTTCCCTGTAAGAAGAGAGCTTGCCTGCAGAGAGTTCTCTGACCACTGAAGCTCAGAGGAGAAAGCTAGTTTCCCAGGACTGCTAATAGAGGATAACAGAATCACCAGAGGAACAATCTCTAAACAGAGACAACTATAACAACTAACTCCAGAAATTACCAGATGGCGACAGGTAAACATAAGAATCTTACTAACAGAAACCAAGACCACTCACCATCATCAGAACCCAGCACTCCCACTTCGCCCAGTCCAGGGCACCCCAACACACCCAAAAAGCTAGACCCGAAGTTAAAAGCATATCTCATGATGATGGTAGCAGAATCAAGTAGGACTTTAGTAACTCACTTAAAGAAATACAGGAGAACACTGCTAAACAGGTAGAAGACCTTAAAGAGGAACCACAAACACCCCTTAAAGAATTGCAGGAAAACAAGACCAAACAGATGATGGAATTGAATAAAACCATCCAAGACCTAAAAAGGGAAGTAGACACAATAAAGAAAACCCAAAGTGAGGCATCGCTGGAGATAGAAAACCTAGGAAAAAAATCTGGAACCATAGATGCTAGTTTGGAGCTGTGAAGAAAGTATGGGCCATCTACAGACTGCCATATCCAGGGATCTATCCCATGATCAGCTTTCAAACACTGACACCATTGCATACACTAGCAAGATTTTGCTGAAAGGACCCAGATATAGCTGTCTCTTGTGAGACTATGCCGGGGCCTAGCAAACACAGAAGTGGATGCTCACAGTCAGCTATTGGATGGATCACAGGGCCTCCAATGGAGGAGCTAGAGAAAATACCCAAGGAGCTAAAGGGATCTGCAACCCTATAGGTGGAACAACATTATGAACTAACCAGTACTCGAAGCTCTTGACTCTAGCTGCATATGTATCAAAAGATGGCCTAGTCGGCCATCACTGGAAAGAGAGGCCCATTGGACTTGCAAACTTTATATACCTCAGTACAGGGGAATGCCAGGGCCAAAAAGTGGGAGTGGGTGGGTAGGGGAGTGGTGGGGAGGGTATGGGGGACTTTTGGGATAGCATTGGAAATGTAAATGAGGAAAGTACCTAATAAAAATATTTTTAAAAATGCAGTATGACAGTGTGAGCTGGTAACCTTAGCTTTACTCAGGGGCAAGGGGAAGGCTGATTCCTGCAGCTCATTTGCCAGCCAGCCAGCTTAGAAGAACTGACCAGTTTCAGGTTCAATGAGAGACCTTGTGTAAAAAGTATAAAATAAAAATAGTTGTGGAGAATAAAAAAAAAAGAATTAAACAATAAATTCTAATATTGGAAAGTGTGATATAAGAGGAATTGTGAGCAGAAATACTTTATAATAGAATAAGAACGAAGTTATATACCTACCCCCTAGAGAATTAAATTTTAGAATGATGAAATTACATCTAAAGTGGACTTATCTAAAATGATTTTGATTGTGAAAAATTCTCACAGATGAAAAATTCATAGAGTATACCATCACAACTAATCCTCCATAAATCCCAAGTTACCTCTGTTGGACAGTGGGAATGGCAAATTTTTTTAAAGGATATGTTTGGTCACTAAACAAATGTATGGGCATAAGATAATTAAACCTTAGTAATCATACACATAGGCAAATTATATAATGTTTGTACATGAATTATATATTATACAGGTAATATACAATAAATGGATGTGTTGAGAACATATGGCTTGCTTCACAAATGATCAAAGAAATGGGACATGGAATTTGTTGAGTAGAGAAATGTGAAGCCAGTGCTACTGATTCTTCTCCAGAGTCATCCTTGCCTTTTGAGTAAGAACTTTACTCAGAAGCATTTATTCAGACCTTTAATGCAGGAATTATAAATGAACCTGATCAGTAGTTTCTTCTTATGCTGCTTTATTATGAGGATTGGGAACTAGTATTATGACGATTTCAATAGAAGGTGGAAATATTCAGTTTTTTTGTATAGTTTGGATCTTATACATTAAATGTCTGTATTAAAAGTTTAGAGGACCTTCCCACAAAATCACTTGAGCCTTGGTGCTATTTTAGGAGGTAGCATTTTTTACAATTCTATAAATTCATTTTATTGCCAATAGTCAGCATGAAATTTTTATATACTCTGCACTCATATATAGTGTTATATTTTCAAAAATCAATTTTATACCAGGTTTGAAACATGTTTTACTAGTTTGATTGGTTGTAATATTTCCTCACTTGGGAGATAAACATTTTATGCTCAGCTTTTCACAGTAATCAATTATTTTATTTCAAGATTCGTATTTTGATGCTTACCTTCCACATACCCTATTCATCCTTTTTTTTTTTTCCTAAACATGGATGGAATTGTATACTGATAGTTGCTTCAGTAATGCTTTTTAGACACTGTTACCAATTCTCAGTTGTTCATAACTTACAATTGGCAGAAAGCTGGGTTGGATATAAAGCTTTTAATGAAAATTTCTGCACCTTGTGGTTATTGTAAGCATTATTGGTTCGAGTTAAATAGAATGTAAAGTAGAGGTAGAAACAGTTTTTAGAGTCACCTGATTTTCTTCCAAGGAACATTTATTAAAATATATACTTTCTTATCTTGAGGGATGAGAGGATGGTAGACAGGTGATATAAAGGGGAATAGGTGAAAACAGGAAGGATGGTTTAAGAGAAGAAAGGGGTAGAGACTGGGGAAGAAGAAGAGATTGGGAAAGAGAAAGTTATGAGTAGTGATGTTTCAAAAGCCATAAGAAAACCAATTTTATAAGTTTCACACACACACACACGTGTGTGTGTGTGTGTGTGTGTATATATGTGTATATGTGTATATGTGTATATATGTGTATATGTGTATATATGTGTATATGTGTATATGTGTGTATGTGCGTATATGTGTATATATGTGTGTATATGTGTATATGTGTGTATGTGCGTATATGTGTATATATGTGCTTATATGTATATATGAGATGTATATGTGTATGTATGTGTTGGGAGCCGCCCCCACATTCGCCGTCACAAGATGGCGCTGACATCCTGTGTTCTAAGTGGTAAACAAATAATCTGCGCATGTGCCAAGAGTAATTTTCCACTACATGTACTCTGCCTTTACTCGGCCATGGGCTGCAGCCAATCAGGGAGTGATGCGTCCTAGGCGAAGGATAACTCTCCTAAATAGGGACAGGGTTTCGCTTTCGTTTTGGGGGCCTTTCGTTTTTGGGGCTTGGGGAAAACTCGGGACGGGAGTTAACCGTCACCGGCGCAAGGAAGATCCCTCATTCCGGAACCAGAACTGCGGGTCACGGTAATAAAGGTTCCCGTAAAACAGACTGTTGAGAAGGATTCAACTGCATGAATTCAAAACTCTTCAGCTGGGGAACAGGAGTACCAGTGAGTACAGCTTTACAAGGTAAGTCTGGTCTTGAACTTTCTAAGGAAAGTCAAGACAGTCTATCAGAAGTAAAGTGGAAAATAGCTTTACAAGGTATGTTTGGCCTTGAACTTTTTCTAGTGTTAGGAGCCCTTTTGTTCTTTTTCACATGTTATCAAGTGATTAAGATAGGGCTGAAAATTCTAGATGAAATTCAGGACAATCTATCAGAAGTAAAGCGGGGAGAGAGAGTAGGAGCAAAGAGGAAATATGGTGCACAGAATAAGTATACAGGCCTTTCCAAGGGTCTTGAACCCAAGGAAAAGTTTAGGTCAGGTAAGAATACCTGGGGAGAGATTAGAAGGAAGGAAAAGAAAAAAGAAAAGAAAAAAGATCAATTAGCGGAGGTCTCTAGGAGATACTCGTCACTAGATGAGCTCAGGAAGCCAGCTCTTAGTAGCTCTGAAGCAGATGAAGAATTCTCCTCTGAAGAAACAGACTGGGAGGAAGAAGCAGCTCATTACCAGCCAGATAAAGTGCTAGTCGGTCAAGAAAAAAGCCAAAAGCGGCTGGCGAAAGCCAGCATGCTGTTCAGCCTCCGGGCAGTCGGCTTCAAGGTCCGCCCTATGCGGAGCCCCCGCCCTGCGTAGTGCGTCAGCCCTGCGCAGAGAGACAATGCGCAGAGAGACAATGCGCAGAGAGACAATGCGCAGAGAGACAATGCGCAGAGAGGCAATGCGCAGACTCATTCATTCCCAGAGAGGAACAAAGGAAAATACAACAGGCATTTCCGGTCTTTGAAGGAGCCGAGGGTGGGCGTGTCCACGCTCCGGTAGAATACGTGCAGATTAAAGAACTTGCCGAGTCGGTCCGTAAATATGGAACCAATGCTAATTTTACCTTGGTGCAGTTAGACAGGCTTGCCGGCATGGCACTAACTCCTGCCGACTGGCAAACGATTGTAAAAGCCGCTCTCCCTAGTATGGGCAAATATATGGAATGGAGAGCTCTTTGGCATGAGGCTGCACAAGCACAGGCCCGAACAAACGCAGCTGCTTTGACTCCAGAGCAGAGAGATTGGACTTTTGACTTGTTAACGGGTCAGGGAGCTTATTCTGCTGATCAGACAAACTACCATTGGGGAGCTTATACCCAAATTTCCTCCATGGCTATTAGGGCCTGGAAGGCACTCTTCCGAGCAGGTGAAGCCACTGGGCAATTAACAAAGATCGTCCAGGGACCTCAGGAGTCCTTCTCAGATTTTGTGGCCAGAATGACAGAGGCAGCAGAGCGTATTTTTGGAGATCCAGAGCAAGCCGCGCCTCTGGTAGAACAGCTCATCTATGAGCAAGCCACAAAGGAGTGCCGAGCGGCCATAGCCCCAAGAAAGAACAAAGGCTTACAAGACTGGCTCAGGGTCTGTCGGGAGCTTGGGGGACCTCTCAGCAATGCAGGTTTAGCGGCTGCCATCCTTCAATCCCAAAACCGCTCCATGGGCAGAAATGATCAGAGGACATGTTTTAACTGTGGAAAGCCTGGGCATCTTAAGAAAGATTGCAGAGCTCCAGATAAACAGGGAGGGACTCTCACTCTTTGCTCTAAGTGTGGCAAGGGTTATCATAGAGCCGACCAGTGTCGCTCTGTGAGGGATATAATGGGCAGAATCCTCCCCCCACCTGATAGTCAATCAGCTTATGTGCCAAAAAACGGGTCATCGGGCCCTCGGTCCCAGGGCCCTCAAAGATATGGGAACCGGTTTGTCAGGACCCAGGAAGCAGTCAGAGAGGCGACCCAGGAAGACCCACAAGGGTGGACCTGCGTGCCGCCTCCGACTTCCTATTAATGCCTCAAATGAGTATTCAGCCGGTGCCAGTGGAGCCTATACCATCCTTGTCCCCGGGAACCATGGGCCTTATTCTCGGCCGAGGTTCACTCACCTTGCAGGGCTTAGTAGTCCACCCTGGAGTTATGGATTGTCAACATTCCCCTGAAATACAGGTCCTGTGCTCAAGCCCTAAGGGCGTTTTTTCTATTAGTAAAGGAGATAGGATAGCTCAGCTGCTGCTCCTCCCTGATAATACCAGGGAGAAATTTGCAGGACCTGAGATAAAGAAAATGGGCTCCTCAGGAAATGATTCTGCCTATTTGGTTGTATCTTTGAATGATAGACCTAAGCTCCGCCTTAAGATCAACGGAAAGAGTTTGAAGGCATCCTTGATACCGGAGCAGATAAAAGTATAATTTCTACACATTGGTGGCCCAAAGCATGGCCCACCACAGAGTCATCTCATTCATTACAGGGCCTAGGTTATCAATCATGTCCCACTATAAGCTCCATTGCCTTGACGTGGGAATCCTCTGAAGGGCAGCAAGGGAAATTCATACCTTATGTGCTCCCACTCCCGGTTAACCTCTGGGGAAGGGATATTATGCAACATTTGGGCCTTATTTTGTCCAATGAAAACGCCCCATCGGGAGGGTATTCAGCTAAAGCAAAAAATATCATGGCAAAGATGGGTTATAAAGAAGGAAAAGGGTTAGGACATCAAGAACAGGAAAGGATAGAGCCCATCTCACCTAATGGAAACCAAGACAGACAGGGTCTGGGTTTTCCTTAGTGGCCATTGGGGCAGCACGGCCCATACCATGGAAAACAGGGGATCCAGTGTGGGTTCCTCAATGGCCCCTATCCTCTGAAAAACTGGAAGCTGTGATTCAACTGGTAGAGGAACAATTAAAACTAGGCCATATTGAACCCTCTACCTCACCTTGGAATACTCCAATTTTTGTAATTAAGAAAAAGTCAGGAAAGTGGAGACTGCTCCATGACCTCAGAGCCATTAATGAGCAAATGAACTTATTTGGCCCAGTACAGAGGGGTCTCCCTGTACTTTCCGCCTTACCACGTGGCTGGAATTTAATTATTATAGATATTAAAGATTGTTTCTTTTCTATACCTTTGTGTCCAAGGGATAGGCCCAGATTTGCCTTTACCATCCCCTCTATTAATCACATGGAACCTGATAAGAGGTATCAATGGAAGGTCTTACCACAGGGAATGTCCAATAGTCCTACTATGTGCCAACTTTATGTGCAAGAAGCTCTTTTGCCAGTGAGGGAACAATTCCCCTCTTTAATTTTGCTCCTTTACATGGATGACATCCTCCTGTGCCATAAAAACCTTACCATGCTACAAAAGGCATATTCTTTTCTACTTAAAACTTTAAGTCAGTGGGGTTTACAGATAGCCACAGAAAAAGTCCAAATTTCTGATACAGGACAATTCTTGGGCTCTGTGGTGTCCCCAGATAAGATTGTGCCCCAAAAGGTAGAGATAAGAAGAGATCACCTCCATACCTTAAATGATTTTCAAAAGCTGTTGGGAGATATTAATTGGCTCAGACCTTTTTTAAAGATTCCTTCCGCTGAGTTAAGGCCTTTGTTTGGTATTTTAGAAGGAGATCCTCATATCTCCTCCCCTAGGGCTCTTACTCTAGCTGCTAACCAGGCCTTACAAAAGGTGGAAAAAGCCTTACAGAATGCACAATTACAACGTATTGAGGATTTGTAGGCTTTCAGTTTGTGTGTCTTTAAGACAGCACAATTGCCAACCGCAGTTTTGTGGCAGAATGGGCCATTGTTGTGGATCCATCCAAACGTATCCCCAGCTAAAATAATAGATTGGTATCCTGATGCAATTGCACAGCTTGCCCTTAAAGGCCTAAAAGCAGCAATCACCCACTTTGGGCGAAGTCCATATCTTTTAATTGTACCTTATACCGCTGCACAGGTTCAAACCTTGGCAGCCACATCTAATGATTAGGCAGTTTTAGTTACCTCCTTTTCAGGACAAATAGATAACCATTATCCAAAACATCCAATTTTACAGTTTGCCCAAAATCAATCTGTTGTGTTTCCACAAATAACAGTAAGAAACCCACTTAAAAATGGGATTGTGGTATATACTGATGGATCAAAAACTGGCATAGGTGCCTATGTGGCTAATGGTAAAGTGGTATCCAAACAATATAATGAAAATTCACCTCAAGTGGTAGAATGTTTAGTGGTTTTAGAAGTTTTAAAAACCTTTTTAGAACCCCTTAATATTGTGTCAGATTCCTGTTATGTGGTTAATGCAGTAAATCTTTTAGAAGTGGCTGGAGTGATTAAGCCTTCCAGTAGAGTTGCCAATATTTTTCAGCAGATACAATTAGTTTTGTTATCTAGAAGATTTCCTGTTTATATTACTCATGTTAGAGCCTATTCAGGCCTACCTGGCCCCATGGCTCTGGGAAATGATTTGGCAGATAAGGCCACTAAAGTGGTGGCTGCTGCCCTATCATCCCCGGTAGAAGCTGCAAAAAATTTTCATAACAATTTTCATGTGACGGCTGAAACATTACGCAGTCGTTTCTCCTTGACAAGAAAAGAAGCCCGTGACATTGTTACTCAATGTCAAAGCTGTTGTGAGTTCTTGCCAGTTCCTCATGTGGGAATTAACCCACGCGGTATTCGACCTCTACAGGTCTGGCAAATGGATGTTACACATGTTTCTTCCTTTGGAAAACTTCAATATCTCCATGTGTCCATTGACACATGTTCTGGCATCATGTTTGCTTCTCCGTTAACCGGAGAAAAGGCCTCACATGTGATTCAACATTGTCTTGAGGCATGGAGTGCTTGGGGGAAACCCAGACTCCTTAAGACTGATAATGGACCAGCTTATACGTCTCAAAAATTCCAGCAGTTCTGCCGTCAGATGGACGTGACCCACCTGACTGGACTTCCATACAACCCTCAAGGACAGGGTATTGTTGAGCGTGCGCATCGCACCCTCAAAGCCTATCTTATAAAACAGAAGAGGGGAATTGAGGAGACTCTACCCCGAGTACCAAGAGTGTCTGTGTCTATGGCACTCTTTACACTCAATTTTTTAAATATTGATGCTCATGGCCATACTGCGGCTAAACGTCATTGTTCAGAGCCAGATAGGCCCAATGAGATGGTTAAATGGAAAAATGTCCTTGATAATAAATGGTATGGCCCGGATCCTATTTTGATAAGATCCAGGGGAGTGATTTGTGTTTTCCCACAGAATGAAGACAACCCATTTTGGATACCAGAAAGACTCACCCGAAAAATCCAGACTGACCAAGGGAATACTGATGTCCCTCGTCTTGGTGATGTCCAGGGCGTCAATAATAAAGAGAGAGCAGTGTTGGGGGATAATGTCGACATTTCCACTCCTAATGACGGTGATATATAATGCTCAAGTATTCCCCTGCTTTTTTACCACTAACTAGGAACTGGGTTTGGCCTTAATTCAGACAGCCTTGGCTCTGTCTGGACAGGTCCAGATGACTGACACCATTAACACTTTGTCAGCCTCAGTGACTACAGTCATAGATAAACAGGCCTCAGCTAATGTCAAGATACAGGGAGGTCTCATGCTGGTTAATCAACTCATAGATCTTGTCCAGATACAACTAGATGTATTATGGCAAATAGCTCAGCTGGGATGTAAACAAAAGTTTCCGGGATTGTGTGTTACTTCCATTCAGTATGAGAAATTTACTAGGGCAGCTAATTTGTCAAAAAGTCTTTTTCAGTATATGTTACAGAATTGGACGGCTGAATTTGAACAGATCCTTCGGGAATTGAGACTTCAGGTCAACTCCACGCGCTTGGACCTGTCCCTGACCAAAGGATTACCCAATTGGATCTCCTCAGCATTTTCCTTCTTTAAAGGATGGGTGGGATTGATATTATTTGGAGATACACTTTGCTGTGGATTAGTGTTGCTTCTTTGGTTGGTCTGTAAGCTTAAGGCCCAAACTAGGAGAGACAAGGTGGTTATTGCCCAGGCACTTGCTGCTCTAGAACATGGTGCTTCCCCTGATATATCTATGCTTAGGCAATAGGTCGCTGGCCACTCAGCTCTTACATCCCACGAGGCTAGACTCATTGCACGGGATAGAGTGAGTGTGCTTCAGCAGCCCGAGAGAGTTGCACGGCTAAGCACTGCAGTAGAAGGGCTCTGCGGCATATATGAGCCTATTCTAGGGAGACATGTCATCTTTCAAGAAGGTTGAGTGTCCAAGTGTCCTTCTCTCCAGGCAAAACGACACGGGAGCAGGTCAGGGTTGCTCTGGGTAAAAGCCTGTGAGCCTAAGAGCTAATCCTGTACATGGCTCCTTTACCTACACACTGGAGATTTGACCTCTATCTCCACTCTCATTAATATGGGTGGCCTATTGCTCTTATTAAAAGGAAAGGGGGAGATGTTGGGAGCCGCCCCCACATTCGCCGTCACAAGATGGCGCTGACATCCTGTGTTCTAAGTGGTAAACAAATAATCTGCGCATGTGCCAAGAGTAATTTTCCACTACATGTACTCTGCCTTTACTCGGCCATGGGCTGCAGCCAATCAGGGAGTGATGCGTCCTAGGCGAAGGATAACTCTCCTAAATAGGGACAGGGTTTCGCTTTTGTTTTGGGGGCCTTTCGTTTTTGGGGCTTGGGGCTTGCGCTCCTGGCTCCTGAAGATGTAAGCAATAAAGTTTTGCCGCAGAAGATTCTGGTTTGTTGTGTTCTTCCTGGCCGGTCATGAGAACGCGTTTAAGATGTATGTGCATATACTCATACATATATATGTGTGTATATGCATACATATACACATATATTGTATATGTATATGAAATATAGTATAATTCACTCTAAAAATCTAATGCCAGGTGTTGGTTGTTAATTAGTAATGTTCCAGATAACCTGAGGTTCCTTTTTTGCTATTGCTCTCTCTTTCCCACCCTAACCTGAAGATACATACTTTTCTGTCAGAGGATACAGAGAAATAAAACTAACTAGTAAGCTTCTGCCCTGCTTTATTTTTTTAACAGTACCAGGCAGTTTTATGTATGTTGCTGGGAATAGTAATGTGCGAACATCATCAACAGTCTTAACCAGCTCTGAATCCTATAAACTTCAAGGATAATTGGTGTGGCAATATATACATGCCTAAGTGTTCAATAATGGCACAAATGTATGAGTAATCAACTGCTTTCTTATTGAACTTAAAGCCTGTACCATACTAGGAAATCCATTCCTGGTTATACAAATGACAGTCTATTTCTAAATACCAATATTTGAACAGATTATACATCTTTGACGTGAACTTGCTGTTAATATTTTGCTCAAGGGACATAATATCAAACTTCCTTCTAAATTCTCATGTCTCTACCTATATATTAGTGTATCTTTCAGATCTTTAATTAGATCTGACAAAGTTTCTTTGTACAGTTGATGGTGATTAACAATGAAATAGACATACAAAGTTCAGAGTTAGTGACTGCATACTCGCTACTCAGCCTATATTACACCCCTCTCATGAATCAAGGACCATCACAGAAGAAGTGGAAACATCGTAAGAACTAGAGATAATGAGGAGTAAAGTGGAACGGTGCATTCTGAGCATGACATAACTCCTGTACTCATAAGCTCACCAAAGCTATGCACGCCTGAACAAGATCAACTAAGTCACATGGTAGCACGAAGAGAAAAGAGATCCATGAGACTCCAAACACAAACAAGGAAATGTGTGAAATCCACACATCAGATGTCTTTAAGAGCATTGCTTCAATAGGTCAACCATGCTTTATTGGGTGGCTACACACTCAAGAATATATGGGTAGCATAAATTAGGGACAATTGGTAAGTTGGGGGGAGAAGAGCACATGAAGTTGTGGTGAGGGTGTTGGGAGATGGTGGTGAATCCAAGAAACACTGGGGGAAGGATATTATCAAAAACATTGTATGAATTTGTAAAAGAGGTAAATTTTTAAATATTTCCTTTGTGTTATTATCATTATGCTTTCTAAAATTAAAGTTATGCCTAAAAGAGCATATATAATCAATAAATATTTACTGAGCAGTGGATCTCATCAGAAAAGTTGAATTTCTAAGGGATTTCATTTCTATAGTTCAGGAAACTCATTAGAGCATATATTTAGGTGGGGCAGATGAAAGGCATGCTGTTTCTTTCCTAGCAGGAAGAATATTCAACAACATCAAACTCTCCTTTTTCCTTCTTACCTAGTTATTATCTCCTGACAGTTTCTGTAACTCTCCTACATGTCCACGTTACGTTTGTGTGCTCATACCAAACATACTCAAGGTGCTTTGCCCTGACCCTTTTCTTTCCCTCGCTTGTTTCTAAAATGCTTACTTTATGTTATTCATATTCCTGAAGCATGCCAGTCAGATTCGTTAGTTCTCATTTCAGCTTGATGCAAGCTCTAGACATTTGGGAAGTGAGAGTCCTAGATGAGGAAATGCAATACCAAATTGGTCTATAGACAAACCTATATGCCATTTTCTTAATCTGTAATTAATTCGGGTGTCCCAGCCCATTGTGGTTGCTGCCATCCCTGGGCACGTGGTCCTCAGATTTATAAGAAAGCAGGCTAAGCAAGCTAGCAAGGAGCACACCTCTCTGGCCTCTGTTTCAATTCACATATCGACCTTCTCAAGTTCCTGTTCTGACTTCTTTCCTCTATGTGCTGTAATGTGGAAGGGTGAAGAAAATAATCCCTCCCCTCCCAAGTCAATTTTGATCATGGTGTTTTATCACAGCTGGGGAAAACACGAAGATCCCATCTCATATATTACCTCATGTTTTCTCACAAACTGTGAGATAACAAAGGTTATGTTTGTATTAAAAGGCAAAAGAAAACAGTTATTCAAATATATAACATCAGTTTGGGGATTTTTTGAAGTCTTTTGAGGTTATGTATTAATTCTGAAAATTGTGAACAATGTATGGTATTAATTTATAAAATATTAATTTTCTTCATGTAGTCATTCTATGTTATTAAGACACAAACTGTACTCTTATCACTTTTACATTTAGCTTTCAGAAAGGAAAGATTTTAGAATAACTTTGACATATATAATATTTGCAAAATGAAATGTTATTATTGAGATATCCTTTCATAACCCTTTTCTATTACAAAATTTTTTTGTGTGTATGCTATAATTAATCATTTTTATGTGTGGAAAAATATACAGACCCAAGTAACACCCACAATGGGGTGAGTATCTATGTATTATCTATCTATTTATATCTATATATATAATTCAAATATGGAAATAGAATTTTTAATATATTATGTTTCTATGCATGTGGCATTGGAATGACATTGCTTAACTTTATTTTTAAATAAGCTTTCTTTTATTCAATGATCCCTCTTCCCTTTATAACATAACATAATTTTTTTCTATTGTCTGTAATGGAAATTAAAACTCGTTATCCATTCAGGTTGATATTCTAGGGTTATAATATAATTTCCCATAGTAGTATATTAATATTTAATTTGATTTTATAGGATATTCATTCATAATTATCATTTTTCTGGAACACAATTTAGCAATCTAGAATAATCCACAAGGTAGTCTTCCCTAGATCTTCATTATGTGTCAAGGTTAGGTCTGTTGCATGTCGAAATTTCAATATTACAATGTTCAAATCAATTCAAATTCAGCTCTAATGACTGAATTTATAGTGGTTCTCCCTTAATTCTGATGTCGTGTCCTAGTAAGCAGCTCCACTATACCTACAGTTGCCCAATATATGAACTTGGAGTTCTCCTTAGCAATTCTTTCTTGACACAGCATCTGTATCTACCTTGAAATGCCCCTCTCAGGATGTATGTTGGTATTCTATATTTGTAATTTTTCTTATTTATTTTCCTTAATTACAATGCAAGTGTCCTACATAAGCATAATCATTTCTATACAGTCACTTATTGTCTCTGCTTGAGTGCTACAGTGAACTTGAGCCTTCCTTCATTTTGCACATGCCTGAGAGACAGAAAATTCATCTTAAATGAGATTATACACATCCCTGGTTAATGTCATATCCTTCCTTCCTATAGCTGTTGCATTGAAGAATATAGCCATCTTTCCTTTTAATAGTGATATCACCAGACCACACGTATCTGGCAACCTCTCACTCTTTTGTTGCTTCGTTATATGACCTCTTAAGCTGTCATAAAACACATTCAAATTTTACATTTGTTCTCATGATTATTCTAATTTCTTCTTCTGAATTCTAAACTCTGTAGGGTAAAAGCATATTGTGCCTTTATAATTGTCTTTAGTAACTACTAAAATACCTGGATAGAACTTACAGGTAATATTGATTAGAGAAGTTACATGCATACATATTTGCAGCCAACATAGTAGTGATTCATTTATTCTAAAATAATTTTAAATTCCAAGTAAGCCAGTAGAATTTTTTACTACAAATAATGTAAATTTATAATTTACATCTTTAAACATTTTATTTAGTGAGTTGCTTTGTTGATTCAAAGGCTACTGTTATACTTTGCTGAGTCATTGTTCTGTATTCAATATAATTTTCAAATGTAGAATCTATAACCAAAGAGTTCTGTGCGATATCTCTCTATCTTTCAGTAAGACTATATTTCTAAATGAACTGCAAGTAAGTTAGAAAATTATAGTGCTGAGATGATTCTGCCATTAAGATTACCATAATGAGCGGTGAGTATGGTTACAAAAGCAGTGAGCTTTCATGCAGAATGACACCACACAGCATTAGATCTCATTTGAATGAAGCACCTTGAATTCACTGCGAAGACTCCCAAGCTGAGGATGCAGTAAGAGATTTGGTCTTGCAGGGGAGATGACTTGACAAGACGGTGGAATGTAACACTAAGCTTTTTATGAAGAACGTGCCCTATGAAATTTAATTAACTAAGTTTAATGTCTCTTTACTTTCTAATCCATTTTAGATTTATTTAGAGAATCTTAGAATTTGTTTTAACAATTCCTTAAGGGTTTGAATAGATCTTCATGAAGACTTGGCTCCAGGGTCAGAAGAAAAATGACCTAAATACAGATAATACCATCTAAGAGCTTTGAGTTCAAAAAGGTTGTATAACCTCCTACACCTGCAGTTTCTCTTCCATGTAATGGAGATGAGAGGTTAATATTGCCTACCTTATAGAATGGTGATAAGAATTATAAACAGCCCTTTCATCTGAGTTCGATCTCTTCAGATGTAAATACACAATACAAAGTAATTGTATAGGCCTGAAAAGTCTAACAGAATCATGGTCAGGGCAGGGGGGAGAGAAAACAGATAAATAGCACAATGAATATGAAACAATAAATGGAAAAATTGGTAGAGCAGTTCTAAACGGTGAGTGGGAAGGGAGATCAGTATGGAAGAAAGGAGGAGGGGGGACAAAGAAATGCAAAAATTTTGAATAAGCCCTAAAAGAATCACAACATTTTTATTCACCTAAAATTATATACATAATATTAAAAATTATATATATGAGTGAGTATATATATAAAATTTCAGCCACCAGGGCTACCAGTGTTGCATAGACCAGAAAAAGCCCTTGTTCCAAGAATGAGACACCACCTTGTTTGGTCAGGGTTGTCTATGCAACTCCCTAAAACACATAGACTAATATTCTTTCTCTTGGGTGTCCCTCAGAGACTGAAGCACTGATTTCTGAGACATTGCATACTTAGGAGCCAGGACTCAGATTCTTTGAACTGGATCTAACCTGAAAGTTTCCTTCTTGTAGTCTAGCTTCCACAGTTCAGGCAATTGTTATGTATGTTGGCAAGAGGAGGGGACATTTAATAGTTCCACCTAACACCAACGCCTATGAAAGACAATATTGACCACTATGGGAAGATATCTGTAAAAGTGCAATAAATGGTGCTTACATGTGTAGGGTAACAACAGTTGCATAGTAGTACTTGTTGATTATAAGTGGCAGGATCCATAGTCACACCATATGACAGGAGGGAGGTTTATTCAGGGAAAAGAAAGGGGATACAGAGGCTGTATCTGGCTGGAGGAAAGAAAAAAAGTGGGGGAGGAGAGGAGGAACAGGGCCTTGAGTAGGGATATGGTGCATGCTCAGGAGAATGACATACAACAGGAAGTCATGGGAACAATGAGTCATCCCTCAGCAGCTAGGGATGATGAGTAATCACCAAGTCCCTCAGGCTGGCAATGGAAGTGCCTGATTGCCAACATTCCTCCCTTTTGTTTATTATAAAGAAGAGAAACTAGAAGGGGACTGATGGTGAAGTGGGGATAAGGACATTGGCTCGCTTAAAGTATTTTCTGCTGTCTGAGGGCAGCAGCAAATACTGTAACCTGCTATCCAGGGTACAGCTGATCATTACCATCACCATCACCATCATGCCACTTCTGATAGGCTTCACACCTCTCCTTGGCCAGCAGTTGGTAGTTCTGCAAAGGTAATTGATTAATCATCTGGTTGAAAATATTTTGGATCTCTTCTTGGTGAAATGTGGAGAAGAAATTGATAAACCAGAGTCAGAATACTAAAGCAGAATAATAAGAAGAGGGGTCAGGAAGGGCAGTGTCTACTTCCATGTGGGATTTTCAAAGGCTGAGGGACTACAGGTATTGAGTTGTTCTGGAGGTGTGTCTAGAGTTGTTGGATTTCTTTTTTCACTATACCTGACTTGTTGGTGTAAAAGCAACATACCACTTTGAGCAAAAGGCAAAGGCCACTTTTTTTCAACTGTAAGAAAGTGTAGTCCCCACAGGTTTTAAAGTACCACCTCTGCCAGGGAGTCAACCCATCCTTGGGAATTAAGCATGGTTTGGGTTACCTGCTAAAGATCTTGGGTACACTGGAAAGAAATTTGATGATACAAGGTTAAGGAAGTGTTTAGTCCTTCTGTTCCCGTGGCAAAACCCATGGTTACTTCTGCAATAGCCATGAGGGGCAAGAATTGAACTATGCTTTTGCTATACTGGGCAGCTATTGAGTCTATGACCAATGAGGACTGGTAGGGGATCTTCTCCATGCACCATTCCTAATTTGGAGAAGAAAAACACCAGCACACACAATTCTGACCAACTGGCAGGAAGGAAATGATAGACCTGAGTAGCACAAATAATCAAGGTGTTATGTACTATTGAGCATTGGGACAGAGACGAGGTAATGGGAGTTATGGTTCTCATCCAGTCAAAGGAACTTAGCCACCAATGGAACAAATTGCAGATGCCTTAAAATAGTTTGCCATGCCAAAGAGGGTGATAGAGGAAAGTTGGGGACTCTTGGCAACACCAGTGTCATGGAAGCTAGTGAAAGGTGAAATTTAGCAATCTGACAGGGTCACTGGAGAAGCTGTAAGTGGCAGTTGTGAGGTGGTCCCAGGAGGTATACATAGCCAGCAATCTCTGAAACAGCCAGGTTGGTTGACATTAAGGAGCCTATGGGCCAAAGTTAGAATCTGAAGCAGGATGTGAAATGACAAGTTTGTATTTAGGAGATGGGGTATCAAAGAGGCAATGACTTTGGATAAAAGCTTAATTACCTCTTGTACTTCTCCTAACTCCAGGGGCTGGGTAATTGGGACATATTTTCTCTGGATATAAATCATGCTTATCAAGAGCCCAGTTTTGTAGTGGCTGTAGAATTTACCAACAATGCCTGTTTCCCACCTGCAATTACTTTGGCTTCAGATATGGAAGAAGAGAGTAGTTAGTAGAGGTAATTTTTATGTGCTATTGGTGTGTGTAATTGGCAAGACCAGTATGGACAGCTTCTATATCTGTCTAGCCTCTTTGACCAGACAGTAACTTTCTGTCTGGTCAAAGAGGAAGCAAATATAAGTTCACTCAATTCAGAATGAACAGTGTATATGGGGTTGATGGAAATTTTGATTGGGTCTTGGCATACAGCTATAGAGCAATTTTCAAACCTATTTTTAGAGACTGTTTGTTATAATTGAGGATGTCTTGAACTTAGATTCTCCATATATAAAGTTTACTCTGGATAGAAACAAATGAGGGAGAGAGAGAGAGAGGGAGAGAGGGGATAGAGAGAGTGAGAGAGAGGGAGAGAGAGAGAGAAAAGAAGAAGAAGAAGAAGAAGAAGAAGAAGAAGAAGAAGAAGAAGAAGAAGAAGAAGAAGAAGAAGAAGAAGAAGAAGAAGAAGAAGAAGAAGAAGAAGAAAGCTATACCCAACAGAGGAGGGTTTGAGCATAGCTGCCAGAGTGAAGTTTCCTTCTTCAGGAACTGGTTATTGGTCTTAGTGTTCTCTGAAGTTAAGGGAGCAACGTTCTGGTTGGGTTAATGTGTAAGAAGAGAAGTTATTTTGAGGTAGAGGGATTAAAAGCTTAAGGTGAGACAACCTGAAGTTCCTGAAGTTTAGCAACTGTATATGTCACAAGAATTACCTTGGAGGTGCCCTGCCATTTAGGAAAGAAAGGGTGAAGGATGATGTTCCAGAGGGGAGAGAAGGACCTAATCTTTAAAGTTCATAGGAAGTGGACAGAAGTTAGTATGTGGCCGTGGTAGACAATGGTCAGTAAATATCCACAGTGGGGATCAGAGATGACAGAGTAGGTGAGTGAGTAGGTGATCAGGGGAATGTAGGGTTTGAGTGAAAGACTGGGAGTCAGAACTAGTCATGCATATAGGAGCTCAAAGTGTGAGATGTAAGGAGAACAGCTAGGGAGAGTCTGGCACCTGGAAAAAGCCAGTGGCAGAAGCTTATCCAGTCTAGGTGAAGTTCTGGTGATAGTTTGACAAGGGTGTTGTTTAAGGAGGAATTAGTCTGTTTTATCTTTCCTGAGGACTGGGGATGGTATGGAATGTGAAATATCAAAGAATGTTGAAGGCTTTAGACAGGGTTTGAGAAACTCAGGAGGTAAAGTTAAGGCCATTGTCTGACTGGAAGGAGGCAGGGATTCCAATTCTAGGGATGATCTTATGGAGGAGGAGATCAGAGACTGTTTGATCTCTTTTGTTGGTGATAAGGAATGCCTACAACCACTCAAAGTACGTATCAACCAAGACCAGGTACCTGGCACATTTGACTGTGGACATGTGGATAAAGTCAATTTGCCAATCAGTTTCAGAGAAGGAGCCGCTAGCCTGGTGGGGAGGAAAATAGGGGCTATAAGATTTGGAGTTGGGGTCTGACATCTGACATATTTAATGATAGATCTTGAGAAACCAAAGTCCTCAAGGGTAGAATGTAGGTGGGTTTTAACAAAGAGAGATAAGACTTGGATATTAGGATGAAAGAGCTGGTGTGGCTAGGACAGAATTTGATTATTTGATTGGTGGCATGATTGGAAAGTAAGTGGAGAGTCTTCTACTAATGCTACCAGGAGATAAAGAATCCTGCAGAGAGGTAGATTTTGAAAGTCTTTGTACTTTAAGAGCTGGGACAGGTTGTCAGAAGTGGCAGGTAACTGAAAGGTTAGTTTTAGGGGGTTCTTGAATAAGGACCTCAGCAGTTACTAAAGAACATGTACAGGATACCCATCCCCTGGATGGTAAGGTCTAATTTCTTTGACAAATATGCTACAGGCACAAAGGAGGATTCAATTTGGTGACCTAGGACCCTGAGGGCATATCCCTCTTTTTCTGTTACATAGAGTGAGAAAGAATGTGTTAGATCAGGGAAGTATAATATTGGGGCCTGAAGAAGGGCCTGTTGGAGCCTTTGAAATAGTAATAGATATAAGAAAATGTTCATGTGGGGGTGGGGGAGTAATGCAGCCTAATATGTGGAGTGGGGAAGGAGGGAAAAGGGAATGATACAGGAGTGTAAGAAGTCAGCTACTCCTAGAAATGATAAACTCTCCTCTTCAGTAGAGGGACTGCTAAAGACTAAATTCGGATTTCCTATCTAACATAATGACTTTGTGTAGAATAATTGTTAGCCCCAATTAGGTGACCTCAGAAGTGGAGGATTAGACCTTAGAAGGTGAGACTCTATAGCACAACTGGACAAGAAATTTAGAAGATCAGAGGTATTAGTGGCTAATCTGTGGAGATGGATTACAAAGGAGAATGCCATCCATATACTGTACAAGCTTGGTGTACTAGCTAGTTTTGTGTCAACTTGACACAGCTGGAGTTATCACAGAGAAAGGAGCTTCAGTTGAGGAAATGCCTCCATGAGATCCAGCTGTAAGGCATTTTCTCAATTAGTGATCAAGGGGGAAAGGCTCCTTGTGGGTGGGACCATCTCTGGGCTGGTAATCTTGGTTCTATAAGAGAGCAGGTTTAGCAAGCCAGGGGAAGCAAGCTGGTAAAGAACATCCATGCATGGCCTCTGCATCAGCTCCTGCTTCCGGACCTGCTTGAGTTCCAGTCCTGACATCCTTTGGTGATGAACAACAATGTGCATAGTAAGCTGAATAAACCCTTTCCTCCCCAAGTGCTTCTTAGTCATGATGTTTGTGCAGGAATAGAAACCCTAATACACTTGGATTTTGGGTAAATAGATCAGAAGCCAGAGCCTGGTCAAATAAGTGTGGGCTGTCCTAGAACCCCTGAGGCAGGACAGTTCAAGTGAGTTGAGTAGAGAAGTGGGTTTCAGGGTCATCCCAGGTAAATGGAAAAATGTTTTGTAACTGTGTATCATTTGATATAGAGAAGAATGTATCCTTGAGATCCAAGCCTAAGAAACAGGATGTCCCTGAAGGGATAATGGAAAGAATTGTTAAGTGGTAGCCATGGCAGGGTAGAGGTGGACTACAGCAATATAGAGGTGCTGGAGATTTTGAACCAGGCGACAGTTCCAATTGGATTTATTAACTCCAAGTATAGGTTGTTAATAGAAGAAGAAGTGAGGCAAAAAAGTTTTTCCTTAGGAGGTCAGAGATAATAAGCTTAAGTCCCCTGAGGCTCTGGAGGGGGTGGGGAATTACTAAAATTGTGTGAGGGGCTCTGAATAAGAAATGCATCACCACTCAGGTGATTTCCTGTAAACCTGCTTCCCACCTTAATTTGTAAAATAAAGGAGAGCTGATGATTGGTCAGAAAAAGGGAAGGTGGAGCAGAAGGTTGAGAAAGAAAAGAAGGAGAAAATGGGAGACAGAGAGGATGCAGAGGAGGAGGAAGAAGAAAAAAAGCAGAGCAGAAGCACATGACCTGGAGAAACCACAAGTTATAAGGGGTCTCATAGATGGAGAAGATGGTAGTATAGGAGTAGAGGCGCACAGCATGTATTCATATTAATTGTGTTGTGTTTTCATTGCCTGGGCATATTGGGTTAGAGATTTACCTCAACAAAATGGTGCCCAAAGTATTGATTTGAACTCAACTAAGCTGAAATAAAATTCACTGACCCCCAAACCCTGATTGGGGCTTGGGCAGTGATATAGGCTGCAGCACAGTGGATTTGAACCTGACTGGGTTTGAGGTGCCTACAGACAATGGCGGAGAGGTATCCATACCCAAAAGAGCCTTTCTGTGTTCACTTCCCCACATCCTTTGCTCCCCACCCTGCCTCCCCCACTCCCAAACAGGGACACAGAAAACACAGGTCTTTTTACACTTGGCTTCTCCCTGTGAATAAAGAATCAGGAAACAAAGGTCAAAGGGCTCTAGACCAAAGATGGAAAATGTCACCTTCAGTTTGGAACTAGATAGGGAATATTAGTCCCTGACTCCAAGTAGAAAGAGCAGTGATAATTGCCTGCTATGAACAGGTATTAATTAATAGAAGTCTGTGGCTCCAGGTAGAGAACATAGCAGATATATATTAATAGGTATTAATTAAATAAATGTCTCTGTCTCCTGGTAGAGAGCACAACAGACAGATCATATAACAGGATGGCTGCTCTAGGCAAAGAGCTTAACAATTAAAAATAATCTGTTTCCTATAGGCAGATATTAGTGGAAGTTTGACTTAATTGCTTCAAACATGGTATAAAAATATATTGCTCTATAAGTCTTACAGGATACTTACAGGAAGGTAGAGCAGAAGGTTTAGAGAAAGAAGAAGGAGAAAATGGAAGAGTGAGAGGATAAAGAGGGGGAGGAAGAAGAAGAAAAAAAAGCAGAGAAGCAGCACATGGCCTGGAAAAACCACAAGCTCATAGATGTGGAAGATGATAATGATATAGTGGTAGATCTGCACAACATATGCACACAGCATGTATTCATTGTAAATGTGTTGTGTTTTCTTTAATGGGGCATATTTGGCTTGGAGATTTACTGCAACAAGAAATAACAGAGAGAAGATTTGGAGTGAAGATAAGACTAAGCCTGAACCTGAACATGGGGAACCTCTTTTTCATCATTGTAAAGACCCCTTGTAATAATGGGGTCAAAATACTATTAGGTGGCCAGTAATCATTATCTAATAGGTATTTGCGCCATGTCTGACTGCAAAGGCATAGAAGTTCAGAAGCCTTTAAAGCAGGCACTAGGTGTAGGGGGTCTGAAGATCTCTAAAGGCTTCCAGTGGGGAGCCTGGAGGTAAGAATAATGACACAGTTCCCATGGGTGAGGAGTCACTGGCCTGGGCCAAGGTATCCAAGGACACAAATGGACTAAAATGTGTTGGTACAAGCTGGCTGTCCAGGTCATCATGAGGCTAGTCAGGAACCACAGCAGAAAGCCCAAGGAGGGCAAAGCTCCCAAGCAATCATGGGTTACCTGGTACCAGGAGATTTAAGAGAGAGAGAGAGAGAGAGAGAGAGAGAGAGAGAGAGAGAGAACTATGTGACTGGAGAAAAGTGAAGCCTAGTCCAAGGGAAGATGTCCATGGTGAGGGGGCAAGAAGGGCCAGCCATAGCTGTAAATGTGGCTGGGGATTCCTCCACCCTAGGACACCAGAGTAATGCCTGATGCTCAGTGGTCACTCCTTCAGATCGAAGGAAGCATTTACACAAGCCAGTAAGGGAAAACACAGTAATCAGTAGTTGTTGGAAGCCAAAGACCAGCATTCCAATAGCAGGAAAGCAAGGCTGTGTGGCAGGTGGACTGGGGTAGGGTCCTGCCCTCTGGCTTCACTTCATGGTGGGGTGCAGTAGCACCAGGACAGCTGTCCTATTCCCACATGTTAGTGTAGATACCACTCCTCATCAAAGATGCTTCTTTTTACAAAATGGAGACCATCAAGAAAAAAAAAATCACCTTAACACAATCCAGATATAAATAGGTTTTGGGAACCAAGTCGCAATGGACACATCTACATCACAGCATCAATAGCTCAGGTATATAATTAAAGAGGTGGTAGGAAAATGTAAAAAAAATGTAAGGAGTCTGCTGCAAAACTGTCTCCTTTAGTGGCTGCTTAAAGAGAACCATGAAGTAGACATGCTAATGAGAATAGGAATTCAATCAATCAAATAACTTTAATGAAGAGGACTTGGGAGGCTCTGGATGGGGCAGAAGGGTGAAGGTGATATAATTATATTTTAATTAAAAATATATGTTTGTATAAAGAAATAAAGCTTGGGTTGTGATTTACAAGAGAAGAATTATAGTAAATTGTGTATGAATGCTTATTTCTTGCCTATTTATAAAAGAAGCCTTCAAATGTCAGCTATTCTATTACTACTTACATCACAATAGAAGATGTAGAGGAAATTTGGTCTAGCATCATGGCTGGTTTGACAAGGATCACATCCGAAGACTGTCTAGGTCTGTGTGATCCTGTTGGAATTCAGATACACCACCTATCTTTAATCCTCTGGGTGGAATATAGGCAGGCCCTTTTTACATAACTTTAATCCAAAACAATGAAATTTAGGTTACTTTATAGAGGGAAGCAGCCATAGACAAAGTGATGAATCAGAGGAAGACTTGACAGAATGAGAGATATGATATACCCAACTCTCAGGAGACCAGCATAGGAAAAAGAGGTTACTTAATAGCAAAGCAGGGAGAAAAAAAGTATGGTGTGTGTGGGAGTTTTACTGGGACAGTTTCACAGACAGGTTACAGAGAGAACAAGCTAGACACAGAGGAATACAGAATGGGCCAGAGAATGAGAAGGAGTCAGAAGATTAGAACAAATTGTCAGAGTTAGTTTGGGACCAAGAAGAGCAATCGAGAGAGAATCCAAGAGAAGCCAGTCAGCTTAGAGAGAGGTTTTGAGCCAAAAGAGCTGAGTAAAAAGAGCTAGAAAGAGTGAGTTCATTCAGCAGTAAGCCTCCTAGGTGATAATTATGTCTGTCTAATAAGTTACTTTTACGATACATCTGTTATTAATTCCCCTAGTAATGATGGCAACATGATCAGACTAGATCAATACTCTTAAAATTCAATTTCAGCATTTTCAAGAGTCTAAAAGATGACTGAAGAAGGAGACCTGAAAGTCAAAACTCAGAACGAAAGATCTGCTTTACTATGTACTAGGCAAGTATAAAGCAAGGCTTCTCAGATGCCCTCCATATAGAATTGGATAACTCTACAATACAGACTCAAAGCTATGTTGGGTTATAAGGTGAGTCACTCATGAAGCAAGATTTCAAGCAGCTACAGTAGATGGTTTCAGAGAAACTAGGGTCAAATAAAATGGACTCCATTGTAAAGTTTTATTAAGAAAGAACAATATTGGTCTGTTATATCTGCATTGGGACCCCTTTGTTCTCTGATTCAAAGCAATTGTAGACAGCAACATCAAAAAGAAAATGTCCATACTATGAAAACCCTGTGAGAGAGTGTTCATAAACATTTATTCCTGAGAAAATAATTAATCTGAATGTAATCAATATCTCTCCACATTGAATGAATTCATTTTTACAAAGTGAAAACAAAACTAGTTAGTAAAGAATAATTACATGCTAATATTTACATAATCACCATATTTATGCCATAAGTAGATCTGTTAAAAATGGGGCTTGGTGGTAGTGTATTTTCTTCCTATTTGTATAACCATGAATGTTTGTTTTAAATACAGATTAAAGTCAGTCTACTGTCTTCTTTTTGCCTTTGGCATTACTGCTTAAGCTCATTGGTGCTGGAATTTTTTTCTCTTTTGGTACTGTTTCTTCTGTGACATGAGGTCATGAATATTTTATAGCATGATAAAAAATAATATAATAATAGGCATTCGCTAATCTCATGAAGCATACATCTTCACACCAAAAATATGGAGGCTGATCTGTTTCTTCTCACCATGATAGATCTTTATGTCCTGTGAAATAGCTGGCTGTCCCAGAGACCTTCATTTCCACATGAGCTAAATATTCCTGGATTGAAAATCCTCAAATACCTAATAAAAATTGGAAAAAGAAAAAGAAAAAAGAAAAAGAAAATCCTCAGAATTCTTTCTTCTTGCACATATAGTTTTCACCACCATTACCTTTGAAATACTGCCAGATTTTTCTCACATTGAGTAGAATCCAATTGATATCCTTATTCATCCGTACTATTTCAACTATTACAATCTATTCTTTTATAAGTATCTTAAATCTTTAGTCTCTAAAATCTCTTAGTCTAAAACAGTCTGAGAAGAACCTTGTTTTGTTCAGTCAAGCAGTATTTTTTTCCTTTTGTACCTTATTCATCACCTGAACTGACAAAATTTCTTCTCATTTATAAATATAACTTAAATTGCTCTTTTCCAAATATTCTCCAAACTTTTTCATGCCAGCACAATTACTCAACCTGATATATATACACCTAATATCTAACTCTGTGACTTTCAATGTGGCCAAGCATCAACCTTATCTCATTTAGTGTTTACAGTTGTTTGCTGTACCCATTTTATTAGTATGAGCAGCATGTTATTGTTTTCATATCGTATTTATTTATTTATTTATTTATTTATATTACGTATTTTCCTCAATTACATTTCCAATGCTATCCTCAAAAATGAAAAACCGTAAGGCACTTCAAAAACACTTTATGATTTATTCTATGAGAAGGACAGAGACACGGAGAGACAGACAGAGACAGAGACAAACAGAATGCAATATACCTTGGATAGAACCATTAAAAAGCAGTTCTCCGTGATTTGTTTACATTTGCAATGTATGAGCTCAGCTACTGACTGACAACTAGTTAAAGGATATCGTTAAGGGGTAGATAGAGTATTTCCATTTGGAATCAACAGGTATATTTTGTTACTATTGCTTTAATCTCATTTGTTTGTTTGATTTGCCATTTGCTGTCCAGTATATTGCAACACATCTCTTCATGTGTGAATATTAGTTATAGTTTATACACATTTATAAAGGGTTTTTTCCATAGTCCATGATACTGTTCCTATACTGTAACTCACTACATGAACAGATATCACCTTAAACATTTTGTACCAGCCCTGAGAATGAGGATGTATAGAATGAGCATCAACATGGATGCTCTGATGACTATTACTGTCGATAGTAAAATCGGTTGTAGCTTGTTCAAAGGTTTAATCATCTATCTACCTATCTATCATCTATGTATTTATCTATCTCCCTACCTATCTTATCATCTACCATCTATTTATGTATCTATATTTCTGTTTTCTATGTATCTATCTATGTATCTATGCATGTATGTGTGTGTTTATGTATGTATGTATGTATGTATGCATCTATCTATCTATCTATCTATCTATCTATCTATCTATCTATCTATCTGTCTGTCTATTTTTTATCTGTATACCCATGAAATAAAAGTAGATTTACTTAGTTTTATGGTACTGCTCAAACTGTTTTCCTTTTATTGAGTGTTTGAGTGATATGAATGTGATTCAGACAGAAGCATGATTTTTCTGTAGGAGGGAATATTAGAAAGTATTGAAATTACAATTCAAAGTAATAAGAGTAGAGGGAGTTGATTCATGATCAATGGATAACAGAAAGTCCCCCATTTTTCTGTCTTAAAAATAGAGTGAGAAAGTTTCTTGCAATGCACTGTGAAGTGAAATCTTAAAACCCAAATTATGCTTTCCTTGTTGCTAGTTTTCTGGTAAAGAAAAAATATGAGCACCCCTTTGAAGATCTGCTAAAAATTGTTAATGATTATTAATGAAAATAAAACATTAACAGTGTGGAATATCTTAAAAGAATCCAGATAAATTCTTACAAAAATTTTCTAAGGCATTATATTGAAACACAGTGGGAATTTTAAAGATGATTTTTTTTTTTTTTTTTTTTTTGGTAATGAGGCTACCCAAGATTAAGCTAAATACATCAGTCACATTATCACTGTATATCAAATTCATATCTTCTAGTTCTAACAAATCTCTGAGCCACATCCAAAACACATGACTATAATTCTTCATTCAAGGGCTTCTTAAAAGAAAAGCTGGTGTAAGGAAAGATGATCTTGCCACTGATACAGGATGTTATTTCCACTAAAAGTACTAAAAAGCATTCAGATCTGAGTTTTTTCAAAATTTAAAGTTAATGTGTGAGGTTCTGATATTCTTTGTTCTCCCCCTAACAAACATTGGCTACTTTAAGAAGAAAAATTATTTGACCTGAGTTCTAGGATCCTCTTACTCCAATCACCACATGCAACTGAATGAGTACTCTGGGAAGTTTGGGACAAAAAAATTTATAAACTTACATACTTCTGCTGGAGATCAAGACAGTTTATGATGTTTGCATACCTGCTTGGATCCAGAACCCCAGGAAGCAGAGCTAATCTTATTACAGACTACATCTTGTCACTGATGTGATGCTATTGATAGACATCTTTGTTACAAGTTTTTAGTGTTTTTTGTGGAGGGTTGTCTTAGTTTCATTAATAAAAGAATTTATTAATAGACTCAAATAGAAGCTTTAAGAAAAAGACTTTAACCTTTAAAGGACTACCCCTCCCATGGTAGGCAATCTGCACTTAGCAGGAAGAAAATAGAATAGAATGAAGGATGAAAGGCTATCTCACTGAAGCAAGCAAGAAGGTCAGGCATATGGTAGAAAAATGGTCACATGGCAGGAAGGGAGATTTAGAGAAAGAGGACATCCTGAGTATTACAAGAAAAAGGATAGAACTACAAAATATCATCCTGAGTGAGGCAACTCAGACCCAAATGGACATGCATAGTATATACTCACTAACAAGTAGATATTAATTTAATTTTTTTAACGTACAGAATATCCAAGATACTGTCCCCAGTATTAAAAAGTTAAACAAGCAGAAGTGCCTAAGTGAGGACACCTCAGTCCCACTTGGGAGGGAGAGAAAAGCAATCACAAGTGGGGAGGGAGAAAGGGACCTTGGAGGGAAGGTGGCCAGTGGTGGGGGAAGTGGGGAGAAAGAGTTGAACCTGATCTGGTATTTGGTGAATGAAAAGGACTGAAGCCCTGAGGACAAGCAGAAAGAATGTAAACAGACAACCTCAGGAGGTAGGAGATTGGGGAGACCCTCCAGAATGCACCAGAGACCTGGGAGGTGAGAGACTGTCAGCACTCAAAGGGAGGGACCTTGAATGAAATGGCAGTCAGTGAGGAGAGGGAATTTATAGAGCCTACCACCAGCAGGAACACAGGGTATCAAATGAGGGAGAGGGCTAGCATCTCACAGTCACAACTCTGACCCATAATTGTTCATGTCTGAAAGTATTACAGGGATGGAATTGGAGAGGAACCTGGTGGAAAGAAGGTCCAGCAACAGGCCCAAAGTGGGGTCCACCTCAAGTGGTGGTCCCAAGACCTGACACTACTATTGAGGCTATAGAGCGCTCACAAACAGGAACCTAGCATGACCACCCTCCTGAAGACCCAACAAGCAGCTGAAAGAGTCAGATGCAGTTATTTGCACCCAATGGACAGAAACAGCTGACTCCTGGTGTTCAATTACAGAAAGACTGAAAGAAGCTGAGGAGTAGGACAACCCTGTAGGAGGGCCAGTAGTATCAATTAATCTGGACCCCCAAGATATCTCAAACACTGGACCACCAAACAGGCAGCATACACCATCTGATATGAGGCTTCTAACACATACAGCAGAGGACTGCCAGGTCTGTTTTCATTCAGAGATGGTGCACCTAACCCTCAAGATTGGAGGCTGCAGGGAATTTAGAAGTCAGGTGTGGGGTGGGGTTTGTGACATCCACATGGAGACAGGATGGTGGGGAGGAGGTATGGGATGTGGAGCAGTTGCAGGGTAGACAGGGAGGAGTGGAGAATAAAATATGGAGTGTAAAAAGTAAAATAAAATAAATGGATAAATAAATAAATAAATAAATAAATAAAAAGTTAATAATTTGTAAGCTATATTGACTGATTGCAAAATTATGTCACAGGTATATATAATCTTAATCATAAAATTAATTTGGTATATTTTTCTCATTTCATAGGATTATCAGTATACATTTAATTCAAGCACCTTTACTCAAGATATTTGAAAGATTTCATTTTATGTTCTATTTGTAAACCAACGTGTAGTCACCATATAATCATAGTGCATGCAAATATTCCATTGCCCATTCTGTGTTTTGGCCTTCTGATAGATGACATGTTTTTATAGTGCTTATGACACATTTAACAGTTTCATAGTTATTCATGTAATACTTCTGTCATATACAAGGTTACGGTGTCCTCCCTGAGGGTAAACATCATGTTCACTCCACTCACCTATGCTTTCCTGGTATCTGAATATGATTGGCTGTTAATACATTGTGTTAATGAATAAATCCATATTTGGAAAATGATAACTAAGTAAATCAAATTACTGTTGTTCCATGATATCATAAATGAAAATTTGAAATGAAAAAAACCATAATATATATTTGAGAAGGCAAAAAGGATATAGCAGTGTATAATCTTTTCTTCATCTTTTTTGTTCTTCCTTTTTTCTGTCTTTCTTCCTTTCTTTTCTTCTTTCCTTTCTTTTCTTTCTTTCTCCCTTCCTTCCATCCATCCTTCCCTCTCTCTTTCTTTCTTTCCTTTCTATTTTTCTTGTTTCTTTCTTTTGAAACAAAGATTCTCAGTAAAGCTCCGGCTGTCCTATAACTCACTATGTAGACTACACTGGCCTAGAACTCAGAATGGCTGAATAGTATTCCACTGTGTAAATGAACTACATTTTCTGCATACATTCTTTATTTGAGGAACACCTGTGTTGTTCCTAACTTCTGGCTATTACAAGTAAGGCCACTGTGAACATAATGGAACATGTGTCCCTGTAGTATGGTGGGACATCTTTTAGGTATATGCCCAAGAGTGGTAAAGCTGGGTCTTTAGATAGATGTATTTCCAATTTTCTGAGGAATCTCCAGATTGACTTCCAGAGTGCTTTTACCAGTTTATAATCCCACTAGCAATGGAGGAGTGTTCTTTCTCCATAGCCTCACCAGCATGTGCTGTCTCCTGAGTTTTTGATCTTAGCCATTCTGATTGGTGTAAGGTGGAATCTCAAGATCATTTGATTTGCATTTCCCTGATGACTATGGACTTTTCTTTAAGTACTTCTCAGCCATTCAAGATTCCTCTGTTGTGATTTCTCTGGTTAGCTTTGTATACCATTTTCAATTTTCAACTTTTTGGGGGGGCTATTTTGTAGGTTAGCTTATTGAGTTCTTTATATATTTTGGATATTAGCCCTCTATTGGATGTGGAGTTAGTGAAGACTTTTTTCCCAATCTGTAGGTTCCCAATTTATTGTATTGACTGTGTCCTTTGCCTTACACAATCTTTTCAGTTTCATGAAGTCCCATTTATCAATTCTCATTTATCAATTCTTGGTCTCAGAGCCTGGGCTATTGGACTTAATAAGTATATCCCTGTGCCAATGAGTTCAAGGCTCAAATTTAAACTGAATCTGACTTCATCGATTAGAAGAAAAAAGTGTGTTTTACAGTTTAAAATTTTATGTATCACTTGACTCACAGCACCAAATTATGAACATTCAGTACAATATTTTACATTTCATTTCTCATGGTTTTCAAAAAAGCAGGTAGCCAAGAAAGAGATACAAGATGTCTATTAAGCATATGACAACAAGAAACTTAATTTCAAAAAATAGCTCACTGATCTGTCAAACTTTAGGGAAGGAATCTTACTATTAATGTTCATTACTATACCAAATGGGCTAATGAGTTCAATTCTAAGATTCCTATTATGAATGAGGCATGGCAATAGCTTCACCATACAGTGCTCACCTGTCATACATAAACATTGGATTGTATACTCAGTACACACACACACACACACACACACACACACACACATGCACACACACACACAAATAAATAAATAAATAAATAAATAAATGTAGTATTTTTGATATTATCAAAAATACATAATAATTAAAAGCATCCAAAATCTAAGCTTTGTGTAGTTATAAATCAGTATCTAGCTAGAGTTTACTATCTTTAGGTTTTTCTGGGAAGTGTTTTCATAGCAAAATTCTGCAAGCTCCTTAATATGCTTATCTCATTATTTAAGTTATTTTAAAATGAAGACTAAACAATATCAGAAAAGCTAAATTATTTACTCCACACTATAGCTAGCATGGACTCCGTTTTCAAGTTTCTTTCTGTTTCCATCTGACAGCAAAACAGGATTATAAAACTCAAACCAATTTTACCTTAGTTCTTAGGTAAGGACATTTCTAGAGTAGTGTGATCATCATGAGAGTGGGGAAAACAGAGGAAGATAAGATTGATGAAAAATTCTGGATTAGAGATGTGATTTTGTTACTTGATATTATCTCAATGTACATGCAACTAGAAGTAACCCACATGTTCCTGAAATGAAGTAAGTAAAGGATGACTGTGGGAAATTTTGATTCTGGGAAGAATAGTAACCAGTTCAATGGAGGTGACTGCAAATTTCATATTTTCTATATGTACATGAAGCTCTTCATGTGAAAAACTGGAATCATCCCTTCTCAATCCAAGTTATCCTCAGAACTAGTGTCACAAATAGTCTGTGATTGAAATAACTTCATGATAGGCCAGAGACATAGCTACTGCTGCATTCATGCATCTGTTTGCCTGTGACTCTGGACAGAGTAACTTGAGTTGTCTTTCTGGAAAAAGGCCAAGAGGATAGAGACACCCAAGCCAGCAGCCTGTCCTGTAGTCCCTGACAAATAAAGGGGGTTTTGTTTAACCATTTTGCCTAGTGGCTGCCTGAAAGGAGTAAGCTTAGCCAATATTGTACAGAATAGAGATAAGCTATCCCTGGGGACCAAGTTCAAATTCCTGAACCACACAGTCATGGAAAATGAATCTTTAAGGGTTTATACCGGTTATTGCAAAGTGCAAAAAAAAAAAAAAAAAAAAAAAGCAGGGAGAATAATAATTAATTGCATAGGTATTGTTTTTTTTTTCTGACATGCTATAAGATATTCTGAAAAGAAATAAAAATAAAACTTAAAGATGGAGAGCTATTATCAAAGAGGTGGCAGAAAAACATTTTCATAGAGTAAAGAGAGACATCTTCTGTAGGAGATAAAATTTCCTCCAAAAAAAGACAGTGAGAGAATTAAATAACAGAACATGAACATCAGAATGTGATCAGCATTGAAATATGTACATGATATATTCCAAACCACATATCCCCATTCAAATTCACCATTTGCCCAAATTACTGTAGTATGTCAGGCTGTTTATATCTTCTCTTTTACTGTTTATATTATTTATTTTCAAGCTCAATATTAAGTTATTCAAGAAAACCTACTTGACTTCATTAATCCAGTTAGTATTCTCAGTATGCTATCTCACAATCTGTGATTTCTTCTATGCTATGTTAAGTATATTCTGCTGTGTTCTTTCAACCTGGAAATTCACACACTGAAATTTACAGCTGCTCAGAGCCAAAACATAACTGAAACCCTGGTATCCTCCGTGGTATGAGAGCTGTAGGTGAAGTGGCAAGCTTTCTTGCTTGCACTTACTGTATCTGTTTTTCTTGTCTCGTTTTTCTGTTTCAATTCTCATTGATTACCAAAGTTTAAACTAAACAGGGCAGGGGTGGGGGGATTTTTGATGACTGGCTGCATAATCTGTCATTGGAAATGTAGCTGGAGAAAAAAAGTTTTTAATCAAGTAGAAAATATTTTGTGTGTCTTTGAGAAGGAAAACAAATTCTAGATATAGAGGCTTCACACAAAGGAGAGAAAAGAAACTGGAGGATGTGAGGAGGAACACCTGGCAAAATCTTTAGCAAATGTATTTGTAAGTGTGAAAACATATACCAACATACCCCCTTGCAAAGGAGAGAGGGTGGGGAAATTGAAAATTAAATCGATGGTGGGTACAGGTAAAAGCAGATAAATTTGATAAGCTGGAGACATAGCTGCAGCAGCATTTTCAGGTAACTTTGGAAAAACTCAAACCATCCACCAAGATCCATGGATTTTTTTTTTATCTTCAGTGATTTTTCAACATCGTTTTGATTGAAAATTCTACTTTAGTTAGGAAATCATATCTTTGTTTTGGGTTTTTCTTTTCTGTACAGAGAAAAGTTCTGTCATGACTCTGGATTTCCCTGTGCAATGGTTCAGCTGATTTCCCATAATATCATTAGGGGGAAAAAACCTCAGCATATTCTCCATGGCTCAGCACAAAGAAAAGCAATAGTTCAAGGAGAAGGCGTGCTTTCTCAGTGCATTTCTGTTCCTTCCAAAATTAGACAAATAATTTCATTATCCCAAAGTTTCTTAAAAGACTAACTTGTTTTACTTTACTGGAGCTAAAAACATGTCCAATATAATTATAAAAGTAAATTCTCAAAAATTTCTGATACTCCTTTCCTTGGACAGTGTCATTTGTATAAAGTGCAGAAAAGTTTTGATAAATTCCTTAACACAAATTCATTATATGTCACCCATGGAAAAGTATATCATTATCTGAAGAATTTTAAGTATCTCAGAAAAAGAAAATACCCTTATCATTTAGGAAAGGATATATATTTTTTAATCCCTGGCCCCACACGCTCCATAACTACCTCTAACATTTGAAGCAGTAGAGATGAGTGCTGGTTTATTTTTTTTTTTCTTAATTCCTTTAGTTATACCTTTGTCCCAAGCTAAGACATTCTCTGGATTCCACAAGTCATAATGAAGGGAGAAAAGAAAGACAGTCAAAATAAGACCTGCTTCTAAGGAGGAGCTTTTTCTAGTTCTTAGCCTATAATAATATGACTTGCTTTTGGATTTCATTTTATTTATTTATGTTTTTCAATTATTCTTTCACTCTTTATCTTCTTGACATATTATGTCTCACTGAAAAGTCCCCAAATATGTATTCCATGAGGGTTTGATTGTTTTCATAAGTAAAAAATTTGAGGTATGATATAAATGATCATATCAAATATACAAACGTATATTTAATATTCTTATAATCAAACACTTTGATAACTGCTCTCTGTATAAGGAACAAAGAAACATAGTAGCAAGGAAAATGGGGCAAATACTTGAATAGAAAATTGTCAAAATAAGGCGTATGGATTATCGCATTGAACACTACCACTAATTATCAGAGAAATGAAGATAAAAACCATAATGGGATAACACCTCATTCCTATAGGATGACAATGATCAGAATGATTACAAAATAAATCTGGAAAACAATGTAAATAAATGAAAATAATTGTTGATGTGTATGCTGGAACCTGTTCTCAATAAAGCAGTATTGGGGTTCATATGGATGCTTCAGTGCTTCCTTGAAGGGGAAACAAAATACTCACAGGAGGAAGTATGGATACATAGTGTGGAGCAGAGACTGAAGAGAAGGCCATCCAGAGACTACCCAACCTGGGGATCCATCCCATACACAGTCACTAAACCCAGACATTATTGTAGATGCTGGGAAGCGTTTGCTGAGAGGAGTCTGATATGGCTGTCTTATGAGAGGCTTTGCCAGAGTCTGACAAATACAGAGGTGGATGCCTAAAACCAAACATTGGACTGAGCCTAGGGTTTCAAATGGAGGAGTTAGAGAAAGGACAAAAGGAGTTGAAGGGTTTGCAACCACATGAAAGGAGCAAGTGTCAACAGGTAAGAACACCAGGAGCTTCCAGGGACTGGACCACCCACCAAAGAATACACGTGGAGGAACCTATGGCTCAAGCTGCATATGTGGCAGAGGATGGCCTTGTTGGACATCAGTGGGAGGAGAGGCAGTTAGGCCTGAGGGTGTTTGATGCCCCAGAGTAGGGGAATGCCAGGGTGGAAAGCAGAAGTAGGTATGTATGTGGGTTGGGGAGCAACTCATAGAGCCAGGGGAGGGTTCCCAAAGGGGAGACCTGGAAAGGGGAAAACATTTGAAATGTGAATTTTCAAAAATACAATAAAAACAGAAAAACAGTGAAAAAATTAGAAAGACAAATAATTTCTAATAGCAACTATATAAAAAAAAGAAAATATAGATGCTATATTATCCAGAAATCCTAGTATTGGGAACACATAAAAATAAATGAAGAAAATATGCCAAAGAAATATCTTTATGCCCCTAATTATGGCATTATTCAAGAGTGCTAGGATGAAATCAACTTCTTCAGGCCTTCCTAAAGAAATGATAGAAATGTGGTAGCAAGGCATGCTGGATCTCTGCTCACGTGTGCCACTCACGTGGAGCAACTCTGACATGGAATCTTAAGACAGTAATTTCTTAGAGAAATTAATTTCTCTTAGAGATTCTCTTCTTAGGATGGCTGTTAGCACAACTTTAGGAGCCAGGGCTGAGGGTCTGATAGAGGTAATTTCATTACTAAGAGGATAGTCATGATGGCTATTCTCCATTCTCTACTTGAGTCTATCTAGGATTGAATAAAAGTCTAGTAACATCTGTGAAGCTTTTTTATTTTAATTTTATTTATTTATTCACTTTCTATCTCAATATCAGCCCCCCTCTCTACCCAGTAACACACACACACACACACACATATACTCCTCCATTCACACTCTCCTCCTCCTCTGCCTTCTTCCCTTAGGTAACCCCCCACCCCAATACACACACATCAAGACACTGTAGGACTAGGTGCATCCTCTCCCACTGAGGTTATACAACTGTAGCCCTGTTAGGGGAACTGGGTCCACAGGCAGGCAACAGAGTCAGGGATATCCTCTGCTCCAGTTGTTGGAGACCTGCATGAAGACCAAGCTGCACATCTGCTATATATATGTGCAGGAGGCCTAGGTCCAGCCCATGCTAGTTCTTTGGTTAGTGGTTCAGTCTCCCCAAGAGTCCAATTAGTTGACTCTGTTGGTCTTTCTGTGAAATCCACGTCCATTTCCATTTCTGTGTCCCTCAATCTTTACCCCAACTCTTCCACAAGACTACAGAGCTCCATCTAATGTTTGGCTGTGAGTCTCTGAATCTGTTTCATTGACTGCTGGATGAACTCTCTCAGAGGACAGTTATGTTACATTGCTGTCTACAAGCATAAGGGAGTGTCATTAACGGTATCAGTGATTGGTTCTTGTTCATGAGATGGGTTTCAATTTTGGGCCAGTCATTGGCTGGTCAGTCCCTCTGTGACTGCTCTATCTATGTCTCTGCACATCTTGTAGGCAGGACACATTTTGCATCAAAGGTTTTATGGGTATGTTTCTGCCCTTTTTCCTCTGCTGGGAGTACTGTCTGGCTAAAGGAAGTGATCACTTCAGGATCCATATCCCCCACTGCTAAGAGTCTCAGTGGGATTTGCCCCCATACACACTCTGGGGCCTCCCGCAAACTCGGGTATCCAACCTGTCCTCTACCCTGCTCTCCATATACCTGATCCCTGATCACTCACCTGCTCCTTCCCCATCCAGTCTTCAATCTAGTTCCCTCTCTCTACCCACTTCAAATATATATATATATTTTATTTTCCCTTCTGAGCTAGATTCAACCAGCCTCTATTCCACCCTCCTTGTTATTAGGCTTCTTTGGGTCTGTGGATTGTAGCATGTGTGTCCTGTAGTTTATGGCAAATATCCACTTACAAGTGAGTATACACAATTCATGTTTTGGGTTTGGGTTATCTCACTCAAAATATTTCCTTGTTCCATACATTTGCCTGGAAAATTCATGCTGTCCTTTTTTTAATAGCTGAGCAGTATTCCCTTGTGTAAATTAATCACATTTACTTTATTATAGTGTTTCAGTTGAGGGACATATAGATTGTTTCTAGTTTTTCTTAGTTAAATAATTTGACATGGGAAGAACAACCTCTATTTCACATCATTGAGGTGAGAAGATATACCTTTATTCTGGGCCATACCTTCTGCTGGAGTCTTTATGAAAGATGGGAAAATGGGGTTTGTTCTCTTTTTGTCTTCTTGCTGTTGCTCTCACTAGCAAATTTACTCCTTCACTAGCATTAAAGTCTACTTCTTCAGGATATTGGCATATGCTAAAGACTAGCTGATACATATAGCCTTGTGGATTTAACAATAATGGATTCTTGGAGCTTCTGCTGGTAAATTTATGCTTGGCTAGCTGGTTACAGCATGTAAAACATTAAAATAAAAAGCACACACTCACACACACACACACACACACACACACACACACATGCACAGATGCATACACTTATGTACATGAACAAACAGGCATACACAGAGAGACCCACCCATAAATATATATGTATCATTCTATCAGTTCTGTTCTTCTGGAGAACCTGACTAATACAGATTTATAGGAGAAATTATTAAAACGTTCTGCAGTATATTATAGCAAATATGCTTACAGATAACATATTCTCTAAAGACTTTTAATGTAATGAATGTTAAATGTTCACCATAAAAATAATAACTAAACAAGCCATCCATTCAATGAATGAATGGGCAAAAGACCCACATTTACAGGAAGTTCAGATAACTAATAAATGTGGAAAAGTATTCAACTTCCTTTGACATTATAAAATAGAAATCAAAACTATTATGAGATTTCATGTTACCTTACCTTATTTGACCGTGTGTGTGTGTGTGTGTGTGTGTGTGTGTGTGTGTGTGTACATAAAAGAAAAGTACTATCTGAAAGAGAACATGTGTGGAGAGATGTGAGAGAAGAGAGCAAAATACTGATGAACATGAACAAAGAGTAAGATGAACATGTGCGACAAGGTTACAATACAACCTCTTATTTTACATGCTAATTCAAATCTTTTATAAAGAGATTTTTAAAAACATAACTACGCCAGGTAATTTATGTATTAGTTCAATGATTTGATCATTCCCTTAAGTATATTTACTTAAAAATAATATATATATATGTATACATATATATATATATATATATATATATATATATATATATATATATATATATATATACAATACACAACAAAATACATGTAAGTTTATCTACCAGCTTTGAATAAAGAATGTTTGGAAAACAATCACATTTCTTTTTTTTTTTTTTTTTTTTTTTTTAAAGATTTATTTATTTATTTATTATATGTAAGTACACTGTAGCTGTCTTCAGACACTCCAGAAGAGGGCATCAGATCTTGTTATGGATGGTTGTGAGCCACCATGTGGTTGCTGGGATTTGAACTCCGGACCTTTGGAAGAGCAGTCGGGTGCTCTTACCCACTGAGCCATCTCACCAGCCCCACATTTCTTAATTTAAGCACAATCTAGGAGACTTACACTGTTCCAAAAATTTTGTTTCCTATTGTTTTGATAGCTGTAGGTAAATACCAAGCTATATTATGATTACAAATATTAATATCAGAACTCAAACTGATCCCACAAATATGTTTCATTTGACAGAGTGTCACTAAGGGCTTATGTTCTATGAATAGAAATGGCTCTTAAGTGCTCATGAGTCAGGAAATCTTTCTTTTATCCATTGATGACACCATTCTAGAATGAATTTATTCAGCTTCCCAAGTGGTTAGTTCATACAGCCAGCTACCATTATGACAAAGGAATCTTGTGTCTTCTTAGCATCCTTTTTCCTGCTACTAATTCTTGCTGCATCTGCATGGTTAGTAATGTGTCTGCAAGGAAAGTGTTGTCTCCTTCCATTTCCTTTTCCCATAACCACAAGGAGTAGAAGCAATTCTCTGGGTGAGGAAAGAGCCTTTGTCCATTAACAACCACACTAGTCAAGCAGCTAGATTCTTTGTTGATGCTCTGGTCATTTTTATCTTCGGTCTACAGTAACCACACTCTTGCCTGTCTCCAAGACTGTTGTTTTTTCCAGTTTTAAATGACAAGTACTCTGCAGATCAAGTCATCTTTAGATGATTGAAGTTACACCCATGGGACTAAAGAATTGGAGCTTAGCAGCATAACACAGAGGCTTTTCAATGTGGAAATCAGAGAAAAGTGTCTAAGAGAAGCATTTGTATTTTCTACATGATAACAGAAATTTGCCTGAGCAGCATTTATTTATTTATTTATTTATTTATTTAAACCCTGGGACTCAAGAAATCTCAAGACCTTATTATAATGTAATTCTATTTTTCATGAATTATAGGACTTCCACGTTGATACAAAATATCTAGAAATATTTCATGTAATTTTGAGAAATGAAAGTTCATCCAAGAGCATTCCTATACAGAGGTAGTCAGTCAAATCAGTAAGAAGTTTTAAGAAAGACTGTGAGAACTGTTCTGTCCAGTGTTTGGATGGTACTCAGTGTAACTGTATGGATAGTACACAGGACAAGTCTAGGGATAGTACACAGGACAAATGTGAAAAGAGAAGGGTTATGAGACAGTGTTAGCAAAGAACCCCATGGTCTGCTGCCTTTAAAACTACTCAATACCCTAGCACTAAAGCATTCCTTAGACATATTTTGGAATTACTATAGTCCCATATGAAAAACAATGCTTCTCCATTCTCTTTTATTTCAGTCCTTTTGTCTGAACTTAAAAAAGAAGAAAAAAAAAAAGAATAACTATAATTAATTATATTCAAGTGAACCTATGTCTGCCAGCACTGGCTCAAATACTGTTCACAGATAATCCTACACAGATGTGGAGCCAACATGGATTTTAATGGCTATGTGCTTTTACACATCTTTTAGGTAAATTAAAATCCAAAAGCTAAATCTCCTGTTCTAGGGCAACATATGAATTTGACATTTCCTGGCAGCTATTAGAACCATAACCTGATGAAAAGACTATATTCATTTATTTAAGTGGTTTGAAACTGTTAAAGGCTAAATATTTATAATGTCTTTTATCTTTGGATACAATGTAATAATTTCATCATCTTAATAGTCTTTTATTCAACTGTGGTTGCATCTCCATTAGATTTTAGAAGCCTTCACTTTAAATAGTTTGTGCCTCCTTAATATTTTCAATAATTCCCAGGAATGCAAGAAAATTTACTGCAGGGGATCAGAGTATTGAAATAATGGGTTTAATCTTGATTAATGTCTTCCCTTCTGAATCTCAGACTACTCACAAAACTTTGCTTTAAATATTATGTTATGAAGAGGTATTTGTATACACAATGCAATAGGTATTACTAAAACCAAAAATAACATTTTTCAGTAAATGAGAAAACATAACATACTATAACATGATTACCCTGTTGCAATTTTATATACATTTTTTTAAAAGAATACCAAAATTATTTTTAGGTTATCTCTCCTATTTTGGATCGAAAGAAAGGTGGCATGTTTGATCGCTATTATTATCTACTTTCAACATAGTATAAAACAAAATCTGTTTTTTAAAAGAAATAAATATTTCTTTTATTATAAAGGAAATACAACATTAGCTAAATTTTTGTATTTGCATCTATTGTTGAAAGATATTTATTTTACTAACACTGAATCTTTTGGATAAAAGGAAGGAACAGTACTGGCAGGTATTGCCCAAATAAATTTATTCTTACTTTAAGGTACACAGAGAATATGACCTACTTGAACTTCTGTAGGAATGTTTCCAAAATACTCAACTCATCGTTTCTGACACTGTAAATTATTACATTAACCTTTATCCTAAAGACCTACTGAAAATTTATATAATAGTTTGTATACTCTGTCAAGCCATAGGTTATACAGCATATTAAGTTTAGATGGAGAATAAAAAATAAATTCAACAGAATTGCCCTTTTTTACTAAAAAGAAAATTAAAAGAAATTCACATAGAAAGGGGTGCTGCTTCTTTCAACCTTGCCTGAGAAAATATATGTATGCAAGAACAAGATGGAATATGATGTCTGTAATTAAAGCAAAGAAAATGCTTAGACCTAAAAGCAGATCATTAAAACAAGTTATTTTATTTGTTCTATTGGAATAAAACTTGCTCTGCCGTGCTAGTTCCAAGGTAGTAACAGCATAATCAGAAAGAGTGTGTTTATAGAATCATGGAGATCGGAATCAACAAGCAATAAAAAGCTTGAACTTTTCTTAGCATGTTGGCTGGTAAGAAAACTTATCAAGCCTTCAGGTATTCCCCCTAAGAACTCTGAGACTACAGAGCAGACAAACAAAACACTGATGGGATAAAGAGTCTTCAACAGTCTCAGAATAAACCAGGACACTAGCCAGACAATATAGCACATGGACATAGTGTCATATGTAAAGTATAGACCCTAGGTATAGAAGAAATATTACATTTTCTAAGCACACAAAGAAATATGAAGACATACAGAAAAATCATACTGAAGTGTTGTAAGAAATTCATAAGCAATTGCATTGAGATATATAAATAGGAGTGAAGTAGATATGAGGTCATCTATAAAGACAGACAATCTAGTCTCATCCAAGAGCCGGATTTCAAGAGTAATTTGATTAGTCAATATTCTAGTCTATTGGTAAAACATTCTTTGAGATTTTTAAACTTAAAATTGTAAAATATGTTGTAAAAAATTATAAGCAGAAGTTTATGTAAATGACAAAGAGTTAAAAGGTTAGTTACCTATGTTAATTTGCTAAATCATGAAGAAATAAAACAGTGTGATCTCTTTGAGAAAGGGCTGTTAACTACACAGAACAGAGATTAATAAAATGACTATGAGGTCATTAGAATTGCTAAGATCATATGATAACATCTATTAATTTGGTTGTATTAAAACAAATAAGACTGGATGTCTTTAATATTTGAAATGGAGGGAGAGAAAATATCCGGGGTCCTGACCCAAGGCATAACTTTTTTCTTGCATTGTTGACTCAAGAGAAATATGGACTCGCAAATGCTTTGGTAGAAAGCACAACCTGCCTCCAACACAGCGTTGTTACAATTTCCTGAGAAGCATATGCCCCTTGTCTAGTAACAGTGAATGAGTTACACTCATTTTTCTGTTGATTCCTGACCAATAAGCATTGCGTATCAGAGAAATTCTTTTTAATACTGGATGCCAGTTCACAGCATGTATGGCTTTGTGTTGACCTCTCCCCTTGCCATAAAAGACAATGTCCATTCTTATATTACAAGGACTACAAAGTGTTTTACTGACCCAAAACAATGATGTATAATCTAAAAGAATTAAAGATCAAGAAAAATTATAAGCAGAAGTTTATGTAAATGACAAAGAGTTAAAAGGTTAGTTACCTATGTTAATTTGCTAAATCATGAAGAAATAATTTGGAGAGAGAGATGGGGAGAGAAGGAGAAATTGAGCAAGAGAGAGAGAGAAGGAGAGAGAGGGAGAGAGAGACAGAGAGAGAGAGATGGAAGGATGGAGGGATGATAAAATTAGAAAAATCAGTTAACATTTAGAGATGGATATTTTAAAATCCATCTTAATGATTTGTTAGTATTTTAAAGAAATATTGACATGAGTTTAAATCCTAAGAATTTATTTTCAATATCCATCATCATGGTCACAACACTGCTTTAGTGTGGGTTGAATAAATGTTTGTTAACTCATGGCTTCATTCCATGTCATCCCTTTCCTCCCCAGCACATGAAGCATTTTAACACACATATAAGTCAGACATTGCTGATAAATCTTTCCTTTAGAAATGTCTGAGAAGAGATAAGAAACCTTCAGAGGCAGGTGATCCCGTAGTTCCCGCGCCTTCTGAGTACACCCCCACCCCCTTAGCAACCTCTATCAACCCATTAAACTCTGGCACAGATTTTCTTTATATGAATAATGGGTGGCTTTTAATACTCAAAATTTGCATTCCCCCCAAAATTCCATTTTGCCTGGTGGCTTATACACTTTCTTTTAAAATGCAGGCATTTATGGTGGAAAAAGTCAGTTCTTGTCTTTATCCTCTGTCAAATGCATTCTTGCCATGAATGTATGGCCTTGAAATCCCAGTATCATTACTTTGTGAATATCTGTAACTTCCAGAGGGAGGAATTAAACCTAATTAATTCCCCTTAACCACACTCAGTTGTTTCTTCTAAAAAATGTGGACATTTAATGAATGTTTGGTGATAATACAATAATTTATCTTTCTTAGGGTGCTTTCCCTTCAAGTAAACCCAAAAGAGCATATGTTGTACTTGTTTAGGGAAGATAAATGTAACAAAGTGACAATTAAAAATGATCAGGGAGAAAAAATACCATCCATCTGCCTAATGACCAACCTTCAGCAGTGAAGATTCCATAATTCTTGTGGAATTTGTTAGTTGAAGGGCTGCTTAGTTTAATCCATTAAAAAAAAATCAAGGAAGTCTTTCTAGTAAAGTTAACTCAGGACTATCAAGTTACTTGAAGAAACAGAGGGCTGAAAGAGTAAAGGACCTGTTCTCTGTATTCCTTTTAGCCCAAATACAAGCTTCACAACTTCCTTACTGGAATCAAGCCTAACTGGGTGTAATAGGTCATGGCCCTAATTCCAGTTCCCTTCTAACTGAGAAACTGAAGTAAGACTACAAGTTTGAAGGACATATGACCTACTCAGAATTTTTGAGGCTGATCTGGGCTTTAACTCATTAATGAACTTGTCTCCAAATAAAAATTGAAAGTAAATTTAGAGAATTAACTCACTGGCAGAGTGCTTTGTGCTTGGGCTAGCATATGGAGGCTCCCAGATTCGAAAATAGAGGTCAAACTTTTTTTTTTTTTTTAATCAATTTCAGTATGGTTACAAATCATATATGTTCACATATAAGCTACATACTGTCATGGGTTTTTGTTCCTATCCCTATCAAAAAAATCATTCATGATTCATTACTTGAAATAGTACTATTAATTTCAGAACAAAAAAGCTCTTTACAAAGTGAAATAAGCATATAGATTAATTAAATTTCATTTTTAGTAATTTATTCACAGTTTTGGATATGAACATATTTGTGAGGTACACACATAAATGGAATATCTGTTTGCCTATTGTGGGTGCACATATATAGATGTGTGCATGTGGAGCAAGGTTGACATTAGAAATCTTCCTTTATTCCTGTCCGAGATATTTGTTGAGATAGGGTCCACATTTAAACCAGAGCTTTCAGTGTGAGCCGTTTATCCAGTCAGCTTGCACAGACAGCTTGGGTCTCCACTTACTTAGTGCTAGAATGACCGTGAGACACCTTGCTTACCCAGATTTTAGGTTGTTCACTCCTCATACTTACAAAAGCTTTATCTACTGAATCTTCTTCAAAATTCCTTTTTTTTCAATTTACTACCTTACTGTAATACTACCAAATATCATAACCTGCAAATTCAAAAATTGATTGGTTCACTCTAAACACTTCCACCACCAGCAAAAGTTTTTCCTTGTATATATTAAAATTGTTTTGTGATATCATTTAACATGTTTTCAACAAAGCTTTAATTATATAATAAAGACATAATTATGGGCACCATGAAGCACTTGAAATCTTCAAAAATTATCTGTCTTAAATAAATGAATCTTTGTAGCTTTTCACTCATACATCCTTCCTGTTGTTGGAATATTATTACTGTGTCCACTATGGTAAACTATGAAATGTTTTGAAGGAACAAAGAAGTAAAAATCCCACAACCACATGATTCAAAAATCCCACTATGATAAATCTCTAAAGGAATTGAAGTTGAGACACTGAAGACTTGATATATAATGCTTAGAGCAGCATCATTCACAAGAACAAGAATGTATAAGCAACTAAATGTCCATCATTAGACAGATGAAGAGCAAAACTCAATATATATTCACGGTGAATTATCATTCAGCATTTACAACAGGGAAAAGACAAGAGGATGTTGTGGGAAGTAACCTCTGCCCCCAGTGCAGGAAGTGGTACTACCCAGCACCACTAATGTGCATGTTGATAAGAATTTAGTCTGCATCTTGTCTTGCAAGAAACAGCATCATTTTCATGAGCTCTACATAAAAATAAAATAAACTCAAAGCAAACCAAACTACAATTTATTTTTAGATATTTCACAGTTCTGTTTTATTAAACTTGACACATTTTGTGAAATACAAGATATTAAAAGTCCATACTAGTCTATTCAATAATTTCATCTTCAGTTCCAAAAATATAACATTATATTGGTTATTTTAAAGACAGAAAGAAGCATATATTTTCTTTGCACACCTTTTAAGCCACGTTGCTTTAAGTGCAGTCTGTAAAGGTCACTACTGTATTGTACATGTTGAGGTAGATACTGAAGAGCAGGAGAAGAAATTCCACCTCTAACACTGGCTGTTAGTCCAGGACAGAAGTGAGTCCTTATGGTTTCCTTTATAGAATTTTAAAACATGGAGTTGGTTTTATAGATACTGCTGGTAGGATAATTGAAGGGGCACTCTTTAATTTAAGAAAATGTAGTTTTGATGTTAGCATTGTTATTTATGTTCTAGTAAACACACACTCTCTTGATTTAATTTTACCCACTTAAAAATTGCATCTAACGTGTTTCCTGTTCCCTGCCCATCACGATCTGTCCTTACATGCTTCACAGGAAGCAGATTTATTCTGGAGGAACTTTCAATTTATGCCACTAGAGAAAGTTGTTGTTTTTCCCCGTATGGCTCCTTTACAAATGTTTAGGAGAAACTGAGTTGCATTTCAGTTTGAACTGACATTTCTTTCCTGTTAAATTACTTAGTTATTTCTTTCAAAATTCAATTTCTATGTCTAAAAATAGTCATAGTCAGTTTATATTGACATTTCAAGACAGGTTTTTACCATTTTAAATAATATTATGCTTAATTCTTTGGATTATTTAACGTTTTTTAAGGTTTCCACATCTATATTTAGATTCATTATGACCTCAAACAAATGATTTCATATATCCATTTCCCCACTCTCAGTAAAAAAAAAAAAAAAAAAAAAAAAAAAAAAAAAAAAAAAAACAAAAAACAAAAAACAAAAAACAAAAAACAAAAAACAAAAAACAAAAAACAAAAAACAAAAAACAAAAAAAACAGCATTTCACAAATAAAGTTTAATTCTGTGTAGCGGAAGGACCTTATTGACTCTGTCCTACTATGCTGATACTGATAATAGATAATTTAATTTTTTAAAGTACCTTATTATTATATGTAACAGTCCTATCATAAGACTTACTTATGCTTCAAAACTTATACTAGTTCAAGGGAAAGATGGCCATTCTGCATTATTTCTAAATAGGCTATGCAAATGACAGTGGTTATAATTATATAATAAGGACATCGATGACAGCAACTATGATCAGAGTCTATCTAGTGTGTCCTATATGCCAGGAATTGTGATAAAATAATAATAAAAAGCAGGTGGTAATGTTACTGCAAAGTTATCCTGCATCATAGACTGGATTCCAGGTGAAGTAACACAAAGGGCTGACCAGAAGGAGCCTGCTTCTCAATAAATGAAACAGTTCAGATACAATGACATATGCATGTGCACATGTCATAATGAAACCCTTTACCTTCTATGCTTACTTTTAAAATAAGTACAAAAAGCATTTCTAGATAATTCCAACAAAATGATGAATCCCCTATTTTGAGTTGGCAATTTCTGAATATTCTTCTAGAACCTCCCCTATCTCCAACATTCATGAACTAAAACAAATTATAAGAATGTGCTTGTGATACAGTAGATAGAAACAGCAATATCAACTTACACACGTACACATACAACGGGATGAGTCAAATTGAATAGCCATAGTGATTTAAAGTACTCCAGTCATTAGATTAGGTTTCTTGTTCAACACCATGTAAACACAGACAGAGAGAAATGTGAACATATACATTCCCTTCCCACACAGCAACTTCCACTCCTTTCCTTTTCAACCCTTTTCCCGTCCTCCCTTTCATTCTCTTCTTCTCTCTCCCCTCCCCTCCCCTCCCCTCCCCTCCCCTCCCCTCCCCTCCCCTCCCCTCCCCTCTCCTCCCCTCCCCTCCTCTCCTCTTCTCTTCTTTATCTTTTCCTTCCCCCTTTGACCTCCCTCTCTTCTCTTCTCTCTCCACCTCTCCCTGGCCTCTAAATGTTACTTAGCATCTATAGTACTTCTTGGCATAAATCACACAGATAATAAATCATTCATATAGATTGATAAAAACAAGGAGGTCAATCTTATAGATACTGAATATTGTTTTTCCTTTTTTTAAAAATTTTGAGATTATAATATAATTACATCATTCTCCACTCTCTGGCACCACCTCTCTTTTGGAACTCTCCCATATATCTTTCCCTACCTTCTTTCAAATTCATGGGTTCCTCTTTCATTAATTATTATTACACATATATTTGTATATAAATATATATATATTTCCAAAAATAACCTTCAAAATCCATATTATGGTACTGATATATGTGCTTACAGGGTTGACCATTTGGTATTGACTATCTGGTGTGCTCTTTCCTGAAAAAGACTGTTCCATACATTAAACAGGATTTTCTATAGTAGTTATGAAGTACCAGAGCTCTAATCCACAGCCTGAATTTCAAAGGCCCATTTCTGAACTAGCTGCATAGCTACTCTTTCTTAGGGATAATACCAGTTACTGTGGAAGACATGGGTACTTATGAAATAGCATGAAAATGTGAACTTGCAAAAGCACATGCATTGTTAAGGAATCATGAATGGTTAAACACAAAATCCGTACATTCTATCACTAGTTTAAAGGTTATGGTGAATGTGGGACAGAAAGTTTTGCTGACAAGTGCTGGACTATATTTTTGAGTCACATCTTAAGGACAGTTCCATTAATTTGCATGGAATTCGGTTTTGTGGCAGTCACTGAGGATGTGCCACATCCCTCTGCTGCACTGAATCTCATGAGCTGTGTCAGTAAGACAGGCACAGACAGATTCATTTCCTCACAGCAGCTGACAGTCCTATGTGAAGCCTTGAAACTGAAGGCTGTGAGGATGATCGTGGACCCTAAAGGAACAAGGAGCTGCTGCTGTGGGAGGAAGGGGGACAGCAGCTTGAAGAATGACATCAGGTTGCCCGAGTATCTGCTTAGGAGAAAAGCAGAGCCAGAAATTAATAATCACAAATCTCCTGCCACCTTGTGGTGTGAGTGACATCACTGGACAAATGTAGCTAGGAGCTATAAGTATGAAAGATAGCAATTGGAAGAATATGTATAATTGTCTCAGCATAACCACTCCTGCTTTGCTTCAGTCTTTCTTAGTTTTCCATTTTTAATACCTATTTTTTAAAAACATTATTACATGTACAATTTGCCTGCTTGTAAGTCTGTTCAGCATGTGTGTGTCTGGACCTGTGGAGATCAGAAGAGGACATAAATCCCCTGGCACAGAAATTACAGACATTTATTGTCAACATGTGGGTGCTGGGTATCGAACCCGAGTACTTAACTCCGGAGCCATCTGTCCAAGCCCCAGATTTACATTTTAAACAGTGTGAGTGAAAAAAAAAATCACTTGAGACACCATGTTCCAACACTCAGAAATGACCAGCTCTTGACCTCTTGACAGGGACTGCTTTTTTCATGTAACACAGATGATGTTAGAGTCAGGTATTAATTTTACTGATTCTGGGAGATCTGTGCTACCATTTGAATTTGGAAATGTCAAATCACTTACTAAGCATTTTTGACTGCCATAGACCCTTCTAGGATCATGGTGTCTGCTGGGTTGTAGGAACATTCCTAGGCTTTGGGCCATCTTCAAAACCACAGCATTATGCATTACCAAGAAAATATATTTAAACAACATTCACCAAGATTTGATGTACTCTGTAGCCTAAAACTATTATGGTCATTTCTTTTTGGAAAGCAATGAAAAGTGTGGTGACATTTTCTGCATTATGGGGAGCTGTCCCCACAAAAGCTTCACTTAAGGAAGTCCTAGAAACTTGTTTTTGCAAAGTCTTATGTATTTGGGTGTGCTATATACTGCCACCATCTTACAGCTTCAGCTAACACATATATTGGCTCTTCATGCCATCTAGGAAATGGAAAAATAAAGCAATTTCCCCATATTCTGAGATTAGGACAGAGATAAACACACATAGCGATGATCCGAGTCGCTGGGTTACCATTGCTACTATCCATAAGACAGTCAGTTTGTCCATGATTATGTTAAAGACACTATTTCCCACACCACACCACGGAGCAAAGTGTGTGATCATTTGTCTTAGGAAAGATGTAATGTCCAGGAAGTGTGTCCTTGTCTGACTGAGTTCTCCATAACAACAATCATCCTCCAAGACTCCTTCAAATTCAGAAGTACATAAAAATATGATTAATAAATATGCAAAAGAGATAAAAATTGACTTCAAACTATATAAGATTTCTATTCTTTTTTTTTTTTTTCATTTTTTATTAGGTATTTAGCTCATTTACATTTCCAATGCTATACCAAAAGTCCCCCTTACCCACCCACCCCCACTCCCCTACCCACCCACTCCCCCACTTTGGCCCTGGCGTTCCCCTGTACCGGGGCACACAAAGTCTGCGTGTCCAATGGGCCTCTCTTTCCAGTGATGGCCGACTAGGCCATCTTTTGATACATATGCAGCTAGAGTCAAGAGCTCAGGGGTACTGGTTAGTTCATAATGTTGTTCCACCTATAGGGTTGAAGATCCCTTTAGCTCCTTGGGTACTTTCTCTAGCTCCTCCATTGGGAGCCCTGTGATCCATCCATTAGCTGACTGTGAGCATCCACTTCTGTGTTTGCTAGGCCCCGGCATAGTCTCACAAGAGACAGCTACATCTGGGTCCTTTCGATAAAATCTTGCTAGTATATGCAATGGTGTCAGCGTTTGGATGCTGATTATGGGGTGGATCCCTGGATATGGCAGTCTCTACATGGTCCATCCTTTCATCTCAGCTCCAAACTTTGTTTCTGTAAAGATTTCTATTCTTAAAACTCCATTACAGAGACACTAATCTTTAAAATAACCTCCATCTCAGTAATGTAATATTGGTTTTCACTATTTTCATTTTTTATTGTTTGTTTGTTTTAGTTAAATACGTGGGAGAAAAATTCTATAAATAAAATTATACATTGATCTTCTATAAAGACAAACCCAATTTCTTAGGAAAGAAACCAAAAACCAAAAACACCTGCCCTGTTCATATTGTTGTTCCTCCTATAGGGTTGCAGATCCCTTTAGGTTCTTCAGTACTTTCTCTAGCTCCTTCACTGAGGGCCCTGTGTTCCTTCCAATAGATGACTGTGAGCATGTGCTGTAAGATCGAGAATCAACAAATGGGACTTAATAAAATTGCAAAGCTTCTGTAAGGCAAAAGACACTGTCAACAAGATAAAAAGGCCGCCAACAGATTTGGAAAGTATCTTTACCAATCCTAAATCCAATAGGGGATTAATATCCAATATATACAAAATATCCAATATATACAAAGAACTCAAGAAGCTGGACTCCAGAAAATCAAATCACCCTATTAAAAAAAATGTGGTATAGAGCTAAACAAAGAATTCTCAACTGAGGACTACCGAAGGGCTGAGAAGCACCTGAAAAAATGTTCAACATCCTTAATCATCAGGGAAATACAAGTCAAAACAACCCTAAAATTCCACCTCACAACAGTCAGTATGGCTAAGATCAAAAATTCAGGTGACAGCAGATGCTGGCGAGGATGTGGAGAAAGAGGAACACTCCTCCATTGCTGGTGAGATTGCAAGCTGATACAACCACTCTGGAAAGCAGTCTGGCAGCTCCTCAGAAAGTTGGACATAGTACTGGAGGAACCCGCAATACCTCTCCTGGGCATATATCCCAGATGTCCCAACTGGTAAGAAGGACACATGCTCCACTATGTTCATAGCAGCCTTATTTATAATAGCCAGAAGCTGGAAAGAACCCAGATGTCCCTCTACAGAGTAATGGATACAGAAAATATGGTACATTTACACAATGGAGTACTAATCAGCTATTAAAAACAATGAATTTATGAAATTCTTAGGCAAATGGATAGATCTGAAGGAAATCATCCTAAGTGAGGTAACCTAATCACAAAAGAATACTAATGATATGCACGCACTGATAAGTGGATATTAGCCCAGAAACTTAGAATACTCAAGACACAATTTGCAAACCACATGAAACTCAAGAAGAAGGAAGACCAAAGTGTGATACTTTGTTCCTTCTTAGAATGGGGAACAAAATACTAATGGGAGGAGTTACAGAGACAAAGTTTGGAGCTGAGATGGAAGGAAGAACCATCCAGAGACTGCCCCACCTGGGATCCATCCCATAAACAACCACTAAACCCAGACACTATTGCATATGCCAGCAAGATGTTGCTGACAGGACCCTGATATAGCTATCTTTTGTGAGGCTATGCCAGTGCCTGGCAAGTACAGAAGTGGATGCTCGGTCATCTATTGGATGGAACACAAGACTTCATCTTTTTACTGACCATAAGCAGCCACCAAGTGGACCACTGGAACACATGATTCACCATGTTTCCAAAATTTAACTGTTACAGAAACATACGTTGATGCATCTAGCTGTTACAGAAAGTCTAGATGTTTCCGTCTTCTCAGTCACATTCTGAAGCACCTGAAGAGGAAATATGGAAAGCTTCACACTAATAACACCTTTCAAGAGCATCCTCCAAAGAGCGTCTTACCCCTGCCATTTGAATCATTCTGGATCTATCAGAGAATTTTTAGCTCTAGAACAGATGAAAAGCTCTGAAATCTACAACAGTACTTCAGTTCTCAGTTATCCTCTGCAAACCCAGAATTTTGATACTTATATAAGTTAGGCAACATATTTGGAAGTTCTAGAACTAGCTCCCCACTAGTTCTCAGGAGCCTCAGTAATAATTAGCTACTGCTCTGGCTAATTATGTAAATTGTGCTCAGTGTATCATTAAATGTTAAACTGCAATACATGATCCCCACCACTGTGGGACTCTATCAATTCCTATGAGAGAACTTAAATTCACAGCTATACAACTCACTGTCCACTCTAGCTTGTAAAGAATGACTAGGGCTCTTAACATCAATCCTGGTGATTGCCTCATCAATGCATTTCATAATGTTTGGGTATTTTTTTCTTACAAATTCACAATTTTCTTGAGATCATCTCATGAAGAGACCTTGATTTATCTGTGTCATGCTTGGATATAGCTCATATTTTGAACATGATATCAATAAATTATGTTATAAGTAGATATTCAAGAAAATTCAAGCCTCCTTATAAATTATCAGCAAAAAATGCAATCATTACAGTTATTTTGTTAATTTTCTAATGTGAGGGGATGATTGTTACAGTCAGGAATGGGGAGATAAGAGAGTAGTAGGTTCCACCTCTTGTGAATAATAAATAAATAGGGAAAGATTTGACATTTCAGTCTTAGCCTCATATCTGTCTTCCTGAAGCACAGGCATGTCTCAGTGGACAAATTCTTTCCAAATACAACTCTTAAACAATGAAAATCAGATTCTATCCCTCTTAATTCTGGTAAGATGGACACCTCTTGGATACAAAGTTGGGAATAAGAGAACAATTCACTTTTAGCATCATATTTAGGGAATCTATTTCCTATATCTATTACTTTATGAAACAAAACTTTTGAAAGAAACACAAATAAATCTTAAGAAGGGGCTGAGCTTTTACAAAGTCATTGAGGTGACTGAGAATGCTTTGTATGTTCCTAAATAAAGGGGGAAACCTTGATCACTATTCCTCCATTTGCCTTCTAAGCTTCCTGAACGACTTCCAAGGTTTCAACTCAGATGGATAAAAACTGGCTTCAGGGCCCGAGTGGCTTTCAGCAGGAGTGAAATGACTGGACCCCAAAGTTGGAAGTAAATCCCACTCTTCTCTCTGTACCATATGACATAGAACAGAAGTCATCAATCTCTTTCAGCATTCCACCAAGTACTCCCTACAACATAGTATTTTTTGTTCAAATTTTTATTAGGTATTTACTTCATTTACATTTCAAATGCTATCCCGAAAGTCCCCTATACCCTCCTCCCCATCCCCCTGCTCCTGGATTTTTAAATGTGATGGCTACTCAGCGTGTATTAAAAAGCATTTGGGCGCCAGAGAACCTGACAGCCTCTGGAACAGGCAGAAGCACAGAGGGGCTGAGGCAGCACCCTGTGTGGGCCGGGGACAGCCGGCCACCTTCCGGACCGGAGGACAGGTGCCCACCCGGCTGGGGAGGCGGCCTAAGCCACAGCAGCAGCGGTCGCCATCTTGGTCCGGGACCCGCCGAACTTAGGAAATTAGTCTGAACAGGTGAGAGGGTGCCCCAGAGAACCTGACAGCTTCTGGAACAGGCGGAAGCACAGAGGCGCTGAGGCAGCACCCTTTGTGGGCCGGGGACAGCCAGCCACGGTCCGGACCGGAGGACAGGTGCCCGTCCGGCTGGGGAGGCGGCCTAAGCCACAGCAGCAGCGGTCGCCATCTTGGTCCCGGGACTCCAAGGAACTTAGGAATTTAGTCTGCTTAGGTGAGAGTCTGTACCACCTGGGAACTGCCAAAGCAACACAGTGTCTGAGAAAGGTCCTGTTTTGGGCCTTCTTCTTCGGCCAGGAGGAGGTCCAAATACAAGATATCTGCGCACCTTCCCTGTAAGAGAGCTTGCCAGCAGAGAGTGCTCTGAGCACTGAAACTCAGAGGAGAGAATCTGTCTCCCAGGTCTGCTGATAGACGGTAACAGAATCACCAGAAGAACAATCTCTAAACAGAGTCAACTATAACTACTAACTCCAGAGATTACCAGATGGCGAAAGGTAAACGGAGGAATCTTACTAACAGGAACCAAGACCACTCACCATCACCAGAACCCAGCACACCCACTTCGCCCAGTCCAGGGAACCCCAACACACCTGAGAACCTAGACCTAGATTTAAAAGCATATCTCATGATGATGGTAGAGGACATCAAGAAGGACTTTAATAAATCACTTAAAGAAATACAGGAGAACACTGCTAAAGAGTTACAAGTCCTTAAAGAAAAACAGGAAAACACAATCAAACAGGTAGAAGTCCTTACAGAAAAAGAGGAAAAAACATACAAACAGGTGATGGAAATGAACAAAACCATACTAGACCTAAAAAGGGAAGTAGACACAATAAAGAAAACTCAAAGCGAGGCAACACTAGAGATAGAAACCCTAGGAAAGAAATCTGGAACCATAGATTTGAGCATCAGCAACAGAATACAAGAGATGGAAGAGAGAATCTCAGGTGCAGAAGATTCCATAGAGAACATCGGCACAACAATCAAAGAAAATGGAAAATGCAAAAAGATCCTAACTCAAAATATCCAGGAAATCCAGGACACAATAAGAAGACCAAATGTACGGATAATAGGAGTGGATGAGAATGAAGATTTTCAACTCAAAGGTCCAGCAAACATCTTCAACAAAATTATTGAAGAAAACTTCCCAAATCTAAAGAATGAGATGCATATGAACATACAAGAAGCCTACAGAACTCCAAATAGACTGGACCAGAAAAGAAATTCCTCCCGACACATAATAATCAGAACATCAAATGCACTAAATAAAGATAGAATACTAAAAGCAGTAAGGGAAAAAGGTCAAGTAACATATAAAGGCAAGCCTATCAGAATTACACCAGATTTTTCACCAGAGACTATGAAAGCCAGAAGAGCCTGGACAGATGTTATACAGACACTAAGAGAACACAAACTGCAGCCCAGGCTACTATACCCAGCCAAACTCTCAATTATCATAGAGGGAGAAACCAAAGTATTCCACGACAAAACCAAATTCACGCATTATCTCTCCACGAATCCAGCCCTTCAAAGGATAATAACAGAAAAAAAACAATACAAGAACGGGAACAACGCCCTAGAAAAAACAAGAAGGTAATCCCTCAACAAACCTAAAAGAAGACAGCCACAAGAACAGAATGCCACCTTTAACAACTAAAATAACAGGAAGCAACAATTACTTTTCCTTAATATCTCTTAACATCAATGGTCTCAACTCGCCAATAAAAAGACATAGACTAACAAACTGGCTACACAAACAAGACCCAACATTTTGCTGCTTACAGGAAACTCATCTCAGAGAAAAAGATAGACACTACCTCAGAATGAAAGGCTGGAAAACAATTTTCCAAGCAAATGGTATGAAGAAACAAGCAGGAGTAGCCATCCTAATATCTGATAAGATTGACTTCCAACCCAAAGTCATCAAAAAAGACAAGGAGGGACACTTCATTCTCATCAAAGGTAAAATCCTCCAAGAGGAACTCTCAATTCTGAATATCTATGCTCCAAATACAAGAGCAGCCACATTCACTAAAGAAACTTTAGTAAAGCTCAAAGCACACATTGCGCCTCACACAATAATAGTGGGAGACTTCAACACACCACTTTCACCAATGGACAGATCATGGAAACAGAAACTAAACAGGGACACACTGAAACTAACAGAAGTGATGAAACAAATGGATCTGACAGATATCTACAGAACATTTTATCCTAAAACAAAAGGATATACCTTCTTCTCAGCACCTCATGGTACCTTCTCCAAAATTGACCACATAATAGGTCACAAATCAGGCCTCAACAGATTCAAAAATATTGAAATTGTCCCATGTATCCTATCAGATCACCATGCACTAAGGCTGATCTTCAATAACAAAATAAATAACAGAAAGCCAACATTCACATGGAAACTGAACAACACTCTTCTCAATGATACCTTGGTCAAGGAAGGAATAAAGAAAGAAATTAAAGACTTTTTAGAGTTTAATGAAAACGAAGCCACAACGTACCCAAACCTTTGGGACACAATGAAAGCATTTCTAAGAGGGAAACTCATAGCTATGAGTGCCTTCAAGAAAAAACGGGAGAGAGCACATACTAGCAGCTTGACAACACATCTAAAAGCTCTAGAAAAAAAGGAAGCAAATTCACCCAAGAGGAGTAGACGGCAGGAAATAATCAAACTCAGGGGTGAAATCAACCAAGTGGAAACAAGAAGAACTATTCAAAGAATTAACCAAACGAGGAGTTGGTTCTTTGAGAAAATCAACAAGATAGATAAACCCTTAGCTAGACTCACTAAAGGGCACAGGGACAAAATCCTAATTAACAAAATCAGAAATGAAAAGGGAGACATAACAACAGATCCTGAAGAAATCCAAAACACCATCAGATCCTTCTACAAAAGGCTATACTCAACAAAACTGGAAAACCTGGACGAAATGGACAAATTTCTGGACAGATACCAGGTACCAAAGTTGAATCAGGATCAAGTTGACCTTCTAAACAGTCCCATATCCCCTAAAGAAATAGAAGCAGTTATTAATAGTCTCCCAGCCAAAAAAAGCCCAGGACCAGACGGGTTTAGTGCAGAGTTCTATCAGACCTTCAAAGAAGATCTAACTCCAGTTCTGCACAAACTTTTTCACAAGATAGAAGTAGAAGGTATTCTACCCAACTCATTTTATGAAGCCACTATTACTCTGATACCTAAACCACAGAAAGATCCAACAAAGATAGAGAACTTCAGACCAATTTCTCTTATGAACATCGATGCAAAAATCCTTAATAAAATTCTCGCTAACCGAATCCAAGAACACATTAAAGCAATCATCCATCCTGACCAAGTAGGTTTTATTCCAGGGATGCAGGGATGGTTTAATATACGAAAATCCATCAATGTAATCCATTATATATAAACAAACTCAAAGACAAAAACCACATGATCATCTCGTTAGATGCAGAAAAAGCATTTGACAAGATCCAACACCCATTCATGATAAAAGTTCTGGAAAGATCAGGAATTCAAGGCCAATACCTAAACATGATAAAAGCAATCTACAGCAAACCAGTAGCCAACATCAAAGTAAATGGAGAGAAGCTGGAAGCAATCCCACTAAAATCAGGGACTAGACAAGGCTGCCCACTTTCTCCCTACCTTTTCAACATAGTACTTGAAGTATTAGCCAGAGCAATTCGACAACAAAAGGAGATCAAGGGGATACAAATTGGAAAAGAGGAAGTCAAAATATCACTTTTTGCAGATGATATGATAGTATATATAAGTGACCCTAAAAATTCCAACAGAGAACTCCTAAACCTGATAAACAGCTTCGGTGAAGTAGCTGGATATAAAATTAACTCAAACAAGTCAATGGCCTTTCTCTACACAAAGAATAAACAGGCTGAGAAAGAAATTAGGGAAACAACACCCTTCTCAATAGCCACAAATAATATAAAATATCTCGGCGTGACTCTAACGAAGGAAGTGAAAGATCTGTATGATAAAAACTTCAAGTCCCTGAAGAAAGAAATTAAAGAAGATCTCAGAAGATGGAAAGATCTCCCATGCTCATGGATTGGCAGGACCAACATTGTAAAAATGGCTATCTTGCCAAAAGCAATCTACAGATTCAATGCAATCCCCATTAAAATTCCAACTCAATTCTTCAACGAATTAGAAGGAGCAATTTGCAAATTCATCTGGAATAACAAAAAACCGAGGATAGCAAAAACTCTTCTCAAGGATAAAAGAACCTCTGGTGGAATCACCATGCCTGACCTAAAGCTTTACTACAGAGCAATTGTGATAAAAACTGCATGGTACTGGTATAGAGACAGACAAGTGGACCAATGGAATAGAATTGAAGACCCAGAAATGAACCCACACACCTATGGTCACTTGATCTTCGACAAGGGAGCCAAAACCATCCAGTGGAAGAAAGACAGCATTTTCAACAATTGGTGCTGGCACAACTGGTTGTTATCATGTAGAAGAATGCGAATCGATCCATACTTATCTCCTTGTACTAAGGTCAAATCTAAGTGGATCAAGGAACTTCACATAAAACCAGAGACACTGAAACTTATAGAGGAGAAAGTGGGGAAAAGCCTTGAAGATATGGGCACAGGGGAAAAATTCCTGAACAGAACAGCAATGGCTTGTGCTGTAAGATCGAGAATTGACAAATGGGACCTAATGAAACTCCAAAGTTTCTGCAAGGCAAAAGACACTGTCTATAAGACAAAAAGACCACCAACAGACTGGGAAAGGATCTTTACCTATCCTAAATCAGATAGGGGACTAATATCCAACATATATAAAGAACTCAAGAAGGTGGACCTCAGAAAATCAAATAACCCCCTTAAAAAATGGGGCTCAGAACTGAACAAAGAATTCTCACCTGAGGAATACCGAATGGCAGAGAAGCACCTGAAAAAATGTTCAACATCCTTAATCATCAGGGAAATGCAAATCAAAACAACCCTGAGATTCCACCTCACACCAGTGAGAATGGCTAAGATCAAAAATTCAGGTGACAGCAGATGCTGGCGAGGATGTGGAGAAAGAGGAACACTCCTCCATTGTTGGTGGGATTGCAGGCTTGTACAACCACTCTGGAAATCAGTCTGGCGGTTCCTCAGAAAATTGGACATAGTACTACCGGAGGATCCAGCAATACCTCTCCTGGGCATATATCCAGAAGAAGCCCCAACTGGTAAGAAGGACACATGCTCCACTATGTTCATAGCAGCCTTATTTATAATAGCCAGAAACTGGAAAGAACCCAGATGCCCCTCAACAGAGGAATGGATACAGAAAATGTGGTACATCTACACAATGGAGTACTACTCAGCTATTAAAAAGAATGAATTTATGAAATTCCTAGCCAAATGGATGGACCTGGAGAGCATCATCCTGAGTGAGGTAACACAATCACAAAGGAACTCACACAATATGTACTCACTGATAAGTGGATACTAGCCCAAAACCTAGGATACCCACGATATAAGATACAATTTCCTAAACACATGAAACTCAAGAAAAATGAAGACTGAAGTGTGGACACTATGCCCCTCCTTAGAAGTGGGAACAAAACACCCATGGAAGGAGTTACAGAAACAAAGTTTGGAGCTGAGATGAAAGGATGGACCATGTAGAGACTGCCATATCCAGGGATCCACCCCATAATCAGCATCCAAACGCTGACACCATTGCATATACTAGCAAGATTTTATCGAAAGGACCCAGATGTAGCTGTCTCTTGTGAGACTATGCCGGGGCCTAGCAAACACAGAAGTGGATGCTCACAGTCAGCTAATGGATGGATCACAGGGCTCCCAATGGAGGAGCTAGAGAAAGTATCCAAGGAGCTAAAGGGATCTTCAACCCTATAGGTGGAACAACATTATGAACTAACCAGTACCCCTGAGCTCTTGACTCTAGCTGCATATGTATCAAAAGATGGCCTAGTCGGCCATCACTGGAAAGAGAGGCCCATTGGACACGCAGACTTTGTGTGCCCCGGTACAGGGGAACGCCAGGGCCAAAGGGGGGGAGTGGGTGGGTAGGGGAGTGGGGGTGGGTGGGTAAGGGGGACTTTTGGTATAGCATTGGAAATGTAAATGAGCTAAATACCTAATAAAAAATGGAAAAAAAAAAAAAAAAAAAGAAAAAAAAAAAAAAAAAAAAGCATTTGGCACTAAACCCCTCCCCTACAAATAGTAATTCTCTGTTTTGACGATGTCTGGACTTCCATTGTTTTATCCTTACAATTAGAAGAATATTGCTGATTAATTCCAAAGCATTTTTAGTATAAAGTACAAATAACAAATATACCTAATAATTTCTGTTCTCCCTCCTTTACACTTTTTGCTGTTTTTATTTATTCATATTTTTCAGTCTTAGTGTAAATTCACAAAGAGTTAATATTACCATCCATACTTTATAAAGATTCAAAAATTTTAATATTCTGACTTTTAGAAAACATCAAATGCTAGATGTATCAATGTATGTTTTTATTGTGTGTTCACACAGGGAATATATTTGGAATTGGCAGTGAAATTTGAACTTTTCCGGTAAACAAAACTTTAATAAAGTTTATTTAAAATGTGATAGCAAGCGGGGCAGTGGTAGCACATGCCTTAATCCCAGCACTTGGGAAGCAGAGGCAGGTGAATTCCTGAGTTCGAGGCAAGCTTGGTCTAAAATGTGAGTTCCAGTTCGGCAGGACTACACAGAGAAAATAATTTAGTTGGAGATAATAAATACTGAAGATTTCAATTTTGTTTCTCTGGTAAAATATTACTGTGCAAATAAAATGTAGGACTAGAATACATATAAATATTTCATATATTGAGTTAATGAACTATGCCATTTGTGGGCTAATTCTATATATTCTAAGAGAATTAAGACTTTACTCACAGTTACAACTTAATCATTTTAAACAAATTAAGAGTTCAGTAAAGAAAAATCATTCCTTCTCTCTCTCTCTCTCTCTCTCTCTCTCTCTCTCTCTCTCTCTCTCTCTCTCTGTCTTATTTACTAGTCAAATTACCATGTATTTGATTTCCGTTTTATTCCTTGATCTAAATTGGTCAATAAAATGCTAATGACTATCAACATCCCATATTTCTCACATGGAGATCATCATTTAATGCTAACAAATGCCAGTTGGATACTTGTTAAAACAGCAGGAATTAATTCATGTATTCAAGCTTAAATAAATAAAGTTTGATTGCATGTTTGTTGCATGCAGCTTTGATAACTAGCAGTGTGAGAGATGTGTCATATAAATCATGTTGAGAATGCCTGCTGATCGGCCAGAACAGTGTTGTGTGCCTGAACATTTCTTGTCTGTGTCTACTCATGTGACTCAAGCACGACAAACCTGAAACACTCTTCTGATACACAGTCCTACGCCATTCTGCAGAACTCCATGGTAGGGACTCTTTAACACTAGTGTGGCCACAGTTTGAAAGGCCAGCAGCCCATTCCAAATTCCAAGGCTTCCTAAGGTAATAAAGAATATTAAAGACTTACAGGATGATTCCAGTCATCTTAGCATAATTGAGGGAACTGTTCTGTTTGGTTGCAGGTGAACTTTGATAAAGATTTTGTTATATGGATTTTTTTTAGATTTCCTAGGAAAATATAGATACTTGATCTCAAACTTCTTCCTAGTAAAAGTCCTCACGGATTATCAAGACATGAAACCATTGATTTATTTGTGACCAATTTATTTGATTAATATCCAAATATTGGTTTCCTATTTGCTATTTATATAACCCAAATGTCTTAAGCCTCAATATGGTCTTGTAGTTTTATTTTACATCGTGTAAGAAAATACATAAAGCCAGCAATGTTTTTGCTCACTTTGATGTTTCATCAAATATCACGCAAAAAAGATAAAAAAGAATGTTTATCTTTATTATGTGTGATATATCAATTAAAAGTAATCATCATTTAAGCAAAATATTAACAAGTAGATCCAAAAGTGATGTCGGGATCACCTTAAGGAGATGTAAAAAAAGAAAAAAAAAAGTACAAAGACTTCATGGAATTAATTTTAGTAAGCACAATAAATGGCTTGAGTGATTCGCTACCTGGCAATGGTTCCTTATTATTTCCTCTATTATTTCTACTAACTAAATAGCTATCATTTTATGTCATCATTCTATAGCGTCACTAATAGTTAAATTGAGTATTTTTAAAAAGTACTCAATATGGATGTACATTTGGAAACTTTATGCATTTTGTGAGAGATCCATTTCTAGTGTGAAAATGAATAGATTGCAACAAGAATGGGGTAAGTATACAAAATCCCCAAATGCTGTCTATGAGCAGTACAAATAGAAATACATTTTCAAACTCCTTGTCCACATTAAAAGCATGCTTCTAGTTATGAATTTGATTTACCATTATTACTCATGGTAATAATTGTATTAATTATTAATATTGTTAATTTTTAATAATAATTGATTAAACACTGACTACGTTTCTAAATTAGAAACCATCAGTGCCAACAACTACTTGATTTTGATATTCATATGCAAAATCATAATACTCAATTCAAGTGACTGGACAGATAGATCATAGGGATAGCATTTATAACTTCTCAGAAGTTATTTAGTTAATATTCAGTTGCTAATTTCTGTGGCTTCTTTAACTATTCAAATACAAAATTATATGCTCTATATGTATTTGTATGTATAATCATTATGTTTGGTCATTGTATAATTTGATAAAAAATATAATTAAAGTTTTTTTCATGTAATCTATGTTTACAATTGTTGATTCCTTTCTACAACTCCTCCTGGATTCTCAATCCCTCTATACCCACCAATTCTATGTTCACTTACTCCTCATCTCTTTCTCTCTCTTTCTCTCTCTTTCTCTCTCTTTCTCTTTCTTTCTCTTCCTCAACAGGGAAAATAAACTCTTAAAACAAATAAACATTGCCAAACAAAACTAAGTACCCACACACCAAAAACTATGCGGAGTCAAATTTGTATGAGCCAACTACTCCTGAGCATGAGGCCTACCCTGGAGTGTGGTTAATATTTCCAGTGACACTCCATGGTTGAGAATTAATTATTTTTCTAGCAAGTATTCATTGCAAATAGCTTCTCTGTTAGGACTGGAACTTTGTGTCATTTCCCCTGCTCAGTGGGATCTTGCCTTGTTTGTACTGCATATCTTATGCTATCACAGTCACTGTGAGTTCGTATGTATTTTTGCTCTGTTGTACTTGAAGAATGCTGTTTCCTCAGAATGGTCCACCACCTTTCGTTCCACCTTTTTCTGCCTTTTCTTCCACAAAGATCCCTGAGCCTTGATGGAGGGCTTGGATAAAGATATTCATATTTGCTCCAAAATCTCTCTCTGTATGTTGCCAAGCTTTGGTGTCTGTGTGAATTACCACTTACTACAAAAAGAAGCTTCCGAGATGAGGTTGAGTAATCCAATGATCTATGGGTCTAGCAATATGGCATTAGTTGTAATTTTCTTGTTATATTCCTTTAGCAGAACAATGGTATTTAGGTTTTCCCCTATGTTTCTTGCAGATCTTTTCACCACTATTGTGCTCGTATGTCTTGCAGGCAGGTCTCTGTTGGAGGTTTCAAAGTTTGTATCTGGATGTTATTGATAATCATTTTACTTTTCTCATAGCATGCAAAGTACCATCCTGCACCATAAATGGTAGTCATTAAGGTGAAGCTTCTAGTTGGACTTCAGCAGTCGGACTTAATTTCTCAATGTTCAATGATAAAAGCAAATGGTGTCCTCAGCAATAGAGATATACTATCAGGTTGTGAAGGGTAACCAGTAGCCTTGGCAACAGCCTGTGATGTTTGTGGTTGCCAAAGGGACCAATTTGGCCAACGATTGAATGAATATTGAACTACCTTTAAAAAAAAAGGGATCTTGAAAAGCTGGAATATCAAATCACTAATTTCTTAGTGGAAGAAAATACATATAAACAAAATCAATATTAAACATAAACAAAGCACTAGGTCCTCAAAGAATAAATTTGAAAAGCTAAAGTTTTAATATTAAATGTTTTCAACAGAATAAAAGTTAACAACCTATAATAAACTAAAATTGAGAATATTTTTTTTTAATTTTTAATATTTTTTATTATGTATTTTCCTCAATTACATTTCCAATACTATCCCAAAAGTCCCCCATACCCCCCCCCACTCCCCTACCCACCCATTCCCATTTTTTTTTGGCCCTGGCGTTCCCCTGTACTGGGGCATATAAAGTTTGTGTGTCCAATGGGCCTCTCTTTGTGAAACAGTGACCACATCCAGCCTAGACAGGAAAGGGTACCTCTGCCTTAAAGGTAATAGTCATCATGTTATCATTGGATGATGCTGCAATTGGGCAGAAAAGTAGAGGCTGAAAATGAGGAAGAAAACATGGAGGAACACTGCTTACTTAATTTCCTTTCTTAAAGATCTAAGTTCCACTGGACTGAGGATGGTACTGCCCATAGAGGGCTTTCAACTATACCAGCAATTTAGTTCTTATTCTGTGATAGCCAAAAGCACCAACATCAACAACAAAAATAAAAGAAAATAAACTTCTCCTATATATGTAACACTTTAAGTTTGTTTTTTGTTTTTTTAAATCGATCTCACAGTTGTTTGTGATAACTCAAATTTCATTCCTCACATAAGGTCTATTTGTAATCTCTGTGTTAAACATGGCTCTGTGTTTTAAAATAGTTACAATTAATTGTGTGTCTATTATTCAAAGACTCGCAAATAGCACATTGAAAGTTAGCAATTCAGGAAACCATAGGCGAAATGTAAAAGAAGACTTTGAGATTCAGAATAGTAAGATAATTTTCTGTGCTCAATAAATTGTTGGAAGGCAGATGACAAAAATTGGTATTTTGTCTGACATAACAATAAATGATTCTACTAAATTCCATAGATAATATAGCACTAAAAACTCACCAATACTGTATGGAATCTAATTTTCTAAATGTGTGCTTATATCCTGATAGGAAAACTCAAAATTATCAATAATATGAGTTGCAAATTACCTCACCACATTAAGATGAACTCTTACTTTTCCAAACATGAACCATCATAGAAATACAAGAGAAAATTAATGAACTACAAATTGTTTTATAACATCTTTTCATATAATATATTCTGATCACAGTTTCTCTTACCAGATCCCCTCTACCTCCTACAACCAACTCTATACACTTTCTCCTTTTAGAGAACAGAGAAGCAAGCAAACTAACAAAACCCCAAGCAAACCTTAATACAATGGATGAAAAAAAAAAACACAAGAAACTCACACATAAATCAAAAAACAAAAAACAAAAAACAAAACAAAATCAGAACCATAATGTACAAGCAAAGGGCAGCTAAGACAAAAAATGGCCAAACAAAGTAATATGAAACCAAAAGTCTATAAAAACACCATTGAGTTCATTTTGTGTTGGCCATTTACTACTGGGCATGAGGCCTAACCTTTAATGTGGCTTATATACCAGTGAGACTCCACTGGAGAAAAGAAATTTTTCTTTTGCAAGCAGATTTCAGTTGCAGATAGTTTCTTGGTTAGGGATGGGTCCCTGTATCCATTTCTCCATGTCAGTGCTGGGACACAGTCTGGCTTGAAGTTGTGTAAACCCTGCAACATGGCTTAGATATATATGAATTCACAGACTACAGCTGCAGCTCTTATTACAGCAATATAACATCTTTATTTTAGGAATAAGAATGCCTCAAATAGAGTAGGTATTCAGAATTTGAAATGCCAGGATGCAGAATGCCAGCAATTAGAATGAATGTATATATCATTACTTGAAGTTAATGAATTATTTTATATTCTTCTATTCTATTCTAAAGAAGACTTTATGCAAATTCGCAACTATTGTCCACTTAACAATCAACATAGAGGTTTAAATCATTTGTGCTTAAATAATACCAGACAGAACCAATGTCATATAAAACATCTTAAAACTGTAAAATGTTGACATGACCATTAGAAAGTATTGAAGGAATCAGAAATAAAGATTTTTTTCATAAAAAGTATCCTTATCATCAATTTTGAAGAACGACTTTCATAATCAAAATCTAATACCCACTTTTGCTTGGGTAATAAGCAGGTCATAAGTCGATGCTGATGAGTACACCAAAAGTATACAGGCCCTATGTGCATGAATCTTTCAGACATGCTTTGTACATAATGAATAAGCACACAAGATATAATACAATGGGCTATGGAGACATAAGGAGCCTGCACCATAATATTAAATAATTATAAAAGTGATTCTTTGTGGCTGGGAATGTGGTTATTAACCAGCAGAACAAAGCATTTCGTATGGTCAGAAGTTGATAGCTTAGGCAAATGTGTGAAAATTGAGGAATACTGTAGAAAGGTATGATGCTGAAAGTTTTCTGTACATTAAAGAATTGCAGGAAATTTTGACTCTAACCCTAACTTCCCTAACCATAGATCCCTATGGTTCTACTCAGAACTGGTCCTCTTGGCCCCTTTCTCTAAAACACAGGACCAGCACTCAGTGCTTGCTTGCTCCAGAGCAGTCTTTCATTGCCCTTTCCTTTGGGACACTCATCCTGCTCTCTGATGATATATATAAAACCCTTTGCTTGCTCCCCAGGTGCTCCTAACATCCCCATTTCACTAGGACCCTAACAGTGCCATTTGAGACCTGGGGCTTACCCCCTGTGTAGTATGCTTGTAGCCCTCACATCTACTTATCTCTGATTCCCTAATCTCAACTTCTGAGAATCCAATGATAGAATCTGCTCAGTCAACAGAATTTCAGCTAGTCAGTCTACATTTGGTACCTTTCTCTAACTAGCCTATTATCACTTCAGATTCCACAACCTTAAATCAGCAGCTAGTGGACCCCAGACTTAACACAAGTATTGTCTACCTGCTTCAAACTCTGCCAAGCCTTGATAATGTCAAATGAAAACCAAATGCCCCTTAACAAAGATGAACCAGAGAACTGTACCAAAAGGCACAACCTACAATCTAACTTCAGATGTTCAGATTCCATTTTAAAAACACAAACAACATGAAGATCAATATCAATATTATTAAGCCCATAATAATTATTCCTAAAATGACACTTGAGGTCATGAATTCAAAAGAAAATTGAGGAATACACTAAAGGAACTAAACAAGAATGCAAATAAATATTGGAATGAAGATCAAGAAAAAAATCATCTGTTGAATTGATATTGAATTCTATGTTCATATCCAGAATCCTTTTAATATATACATATACATATATATGTATATATATATATATAGAGAGAGAGAGAGAGAGAGATGAAAGATGAAAACAAAATAAGCATCAAAATAAAAAATTTAGTAAGTCTAATTATGCAAAGAAGAAAGTCTCACCAATTGAAATAGATCAAGTGGAAGGCAGAATATCAGAGCTTGCAGGTAAGGCAAAGAAATGAGATCACTCAGTCAAAGAAAATAACAAATTCTTTAACAGCCTATAAGTGGAACAGTCAGCATCTTTGGGCACTATGAAAATCTCATCAGTCATGGTCATAGAAGAAAGAGAAAAAAATTTAGGTCGGAAAACAGAAAATATTTTTCAAACCTAAAAAAAATACCTCAATGTAAAAAGCCTATGGTCTTAGTTATGGTTTCTATTGCTGCACTAAGACACCATGATAAAAAGACAAAATTTGGGAGGACGGGTTTATTTGGCTTACATTTCCACATGTTGTTTATCACTGAAGGTTCTCAGAACAGGGACTCAAACAAGATAGCATCCTGGATGTAAGGATTCTGAGGCAGAGTCCACGAAGCAGTGCTAATGACTGATTTGCTTCCCATGGCTTCCTCAGCCTGACTTCTTGTAGAACCCAGAACTAGAGGGATGACACCACCCACCACAAGATGAGCTCTCCCACATTGGTCACTAATTGAGAAAATGACTTACAGCTGGATCTCATGGAGGCTTCTTCAACTGAGTTTCCTTCCTCTCTGATGACTCTATCTTGTGTCAAGTTGACACCCCAAACCAGCCAATACACAGACAAAGCATCAGATAAAGACAGGAATAAGAAAGAAATCCCCCACAATCTATAATAGTCAAAACATTAAATACACATAACGGAGGACATTTAAAGGTAAAAGGCTAAAGGAACATGACATATATGTAAAGGTAGGCTTATAAGAATTACATTTGTTTTTTTCAATGAACAATTTAAAAGCTGTACCAAAGTCTTACAAGTTCTAAGAGACCATAAATACCTCTCCAGACTGTGTGTCATAATTGAAAGAGAAAAATAATCCCATAATAAAAGTAGCCTAAAAGAATTAATGAGCTTAAATCAGGCCCCACATAAGACACTGGAAAGAAAACTTCAAACTGAAGTGTAACTGTGTTGATGAGTCTACAAAAAACAAATACAATGTTACTTCGTTGGTTAAGGAAAATAGGGCTAAGAAAACAAAACTGAAAAATTAACAAATTTGAAGGAATAAAACGTTTACTTCAATAACATCTTCTAAGGTCAACAATCTCAACTTTTCTATCAAAATACAAAGACTAGGATTGGATTAAAAACAGAATCTATAATTTTTCTATCTCCAAAAAAATATACATCGCCATCAAAGATATATAGTATCTCAAAGTGAAAAGTTTGAAAGGTATAACAGGCAAATGGAACAAGGAAATAGAACAGAGTAGTTATTCTAATATCTGACAAAATAGGCTTCATATCAAACTAATTACAAGTGATCTATTTCCATGATATTACAATCATAAACACATTTATGAAACAGGTTCATGGAGTCTTATAAAACATAAAATGCTACTGGACATAAAGGAGCAGATAAATATGCCAACATAGTAATAATGACTAACTTGAATAACTCATTTTCTCCAAAGGACAGGTAATCCAGATAAAAGTAATGAGCAAATATTGAAGTTACACTAAATTTTAGATCAAAAGGACCTATAAGTCACTACAGAGTATTTCACCTATTTATAAAACACAAATGCACATTTTCTTTAAAAGGCCATTGAACCTTCTACATAGAAGTTCTATAAAGTCTTTATCTGATCACAATAGTAAAACTAGATATTAGCACCAGTAGAAAATGTAAAATATACACAGTTACAGAAGCTGGACAATTCATAATTGAATGAAGAGTAGATCATTGAAAAAAGATAAATACATAAATAAATACTCTTAATACTTAAGTGCTTATATTAAAACATCAGAAAAAAATAACAAATAACAAAATTATGCACCTTAAGACTTTGGAAAAACAAGAACAAATTACTCCCTCAAAGTGGCAAAACAGTACACAGAGAAATAACCAAAATCCCAGAACAAATCAAATAATATATAAATTTAAATATACAAAGAATAAACAGTTTGAAGACTTGCTTCACTGAACACCTACAAGATAAGATGGATAAGATTTACAAACTTTTATCCATATTAACAAAAAGAGAGTTGACAAATTTGTTAAAATTAAATATGTAAAGGGACACACCATCTATACTACTTGTAAAAATGACTAAGTTTCTAGTGAAATCAAATATTTTCAACCTTCCCAGCTGATTACTAAGCCTCACTATTTTTAACACTCATAATTATTAAAGTTCTTTGAAGCAGAGGTTTGGAGAGGAGTAGAGAGATGGCTCAACAATAAAAATACTTGAACCTAAGAGAACCTAAGTTTGATTCTCAATATCCATACTGAGTGGTCCACAACTGCAAATCTAGCTCCTGGATATCTGATACCCTTTTGTTATTTATGTGAGCAATGAATAGTATTATAATGTTATCATTTTCTTATAAACTTTATTTTCTCAACTCAATAATGCTATAAAGTATAATTCAATTATTGCTTAACCACTTCAAGGTTATAAAAAATAAGTGTGGGGGATATTTATGCATGTATGCATGTATATATGTATATATATATATATATATATATATATGTATGTATGTATGTATATGTATATATATGTTAAACAGATTAAATCTGTTTGGTTACAAACATACATTTTGAAAGTTAAAATCTTTCTTATCTAGTAAGCAAGAGTTTGATGAACTTGTCTGTATTGAGTGCAAGTTTAGAGTGATAGAAGTAAACAGAACTACTGAGAACAATATTCCAACAAGTAAAAATTAATGATTCTAAGTTTTTGGAGTAAAATTCATGATGCAACTACTTCTTTTCCTTTATAATAGGAGAAGATGTTTGTTTCTATGTATTAATTCCAGACAACTGAACTCTCTGCAATCTACTGTTTTCTTTACAGTATAATAGCCACCTAAACATAAAAGTTTTCAGCTTAGATTTTTTTCAAAACCTACTTTAATTAGTGTTCTTAAACAGAGTCTCTTATTTTGAAGCCCATCTGCTCTGTCACTGTCAGCAACATAAAGATACTGAGAAAGCAGATGCTAAAAACCAACAAAACACTTATAGTAAGTATACTTTAATAATAATGTTTTTACCAGAAGTAACAATGTTTAATCCTTTTATTCAAATAGTATTATCTATGTACAATAATGTATTAGTCTCTTAGTAAATGAATGGCACTGACCTTAAAACATAGGAGCAGTCAGATATCAAAAAAGCTACTTGTATATTACAAGTAGCTAAGTGTATATTACAGGTATCATCCAGAACTATTGATTCATTACAATGTTCATATCTGCAGTCCACTATGACCCATTAAGGTTATACATAGTTTCAGTAATACATATCTGGGTAATATATTGCACTTGCAGAGAAGTTGCTCAGTCTTCAGAATTCCATGGACTTCTCCTTGTATCTGCTTGTAACTAATGACGCATTTTATCAAGTACATTTTTAATACCAGTTTTACTAATGGGAGAAATTAAAATAATAAAACCTTACAACTGCTTGTTAATAGGTAATGTGATTTTCTGAGACTGAGAAAAGAGTGCAGATATTAAAGATATAAAAATTTAGGAAACAGGTATGGTGTAGAAATGGGCAAAATAACTTTATGAAACTGAACTGTGTTTGGTTGGCATTTATACAGAGGGTTCTCATAAAATCCTTTTGAATCTCCTAAAAGAACATAGTCCATTTGTGACTAGCCAAAATGTTAGGCACGATAATGACTTGATCTGGTTATATAGGTAGAAATAAATGGCTATAAGGATGGGCACTAACTGAATCCATCTACCTCCAAAGTCAGGTTTATTTAATTGTATTTGCTGCCCATTTCAGCAACAATAAAGTAATTTTTCAAACAGACAAGTAGCCCTACAAAAGATATTAAAAATTTTTTAACATAGAATGTCAAGTTTACTTTCCTTAATTTCACCTATTGATTTTTGCCCATTGGTTTATAATTCTATTTTCGTATGTCAAAATGTTAGCTCTTTCTTTAACTGATGTTTGTGTAAGTCTGAGATTTGCTATACACATAATACTATCCAAGGCCAGGTCTGACATAGTTAAGAGTTATTAAATCTCATTTAAGCTCCTAAATGTTTAACATATTTGTGTTTTATATTAATATGTTACCTGGGAAAGTTAAGACATTAGTTGTTTTATTTTTTAGTTGATAAAATGATAATAAAGATGGAGGCAAATGTAGAGGAGTTTTGTGTACACACACACACACACACACACACACACACACACACACACACACATTCTATGGAACTAGCTGACACAGTCTATGTAAAAATGTACGTTTTGCTATTCCTACCACTCTCCTCTGTATTTTCATTCATTCTCCATTATTCCTAAGTGGTTATTCTCTATTTTTTGTATTCTACAGTAGGTTGTATAAGAACTTGCTTTTTCTCTAATTTTCAAAACAATTAAATTAAAAGTAAAACTTGTCCATACCAGGGCCACACTCTTACAGATGAGAGTAAGTTCTCAGTACCACAAATAGGAAACACTTCTGGGAACATATTCTTTATTTATTTTTTTATTCCTTTATAATTTATAAAATCATGTCTGTTTGAGTGTAACTGTGTATATGTGTGGGTATGTGCAGGTGTCTGAACATGTAAGAGGCACTAAATCCCCTTAGAGCTGAAGTTAGAGGCAGTCGTAAGCCACTGGCTATGAGTGCTCTGAACCAAACCCCAGTCTCTGCAAGGGCAACAATACTCTTTGTCTCTGAGCCACTCATCCAGCCTCCAGGGTATTTATTTTTAAGTGCTAGGATCGTATTCAAAGCTTTGTACACACTAGGCATGTATTCTACCCGTGTGTGTGTGTGTGTGTGTGTGTGTGTGTGTGTGTGTGTGTGTGTGTGTGTGTGGTGTGTGGTGTGTATGTATTCCTGACTAATAATTTTTTAATAAAATGTAAAATATGAATGCAAAGCTTACTTCTGTGTTTCTGGGAATTTAACCCAGAGCCTTTCACAGACTAGACATGAGTTTTGCTGCTGTGCTGCACCCCTATTGCTCTCTCTAGACTTAAAAACTGAGACATGTTTTCACTTAGTTGCCAAGGACAGTGTTCACTTTCCTATATTGCCCAGGAAAATTCAAGCCCGTGATCCTCCTGTCTCTACTAGCAGGACTACAGGCCTCAGCCAAGAGTTCCAGCTTTACTAGAGTTTTTTTTTTTTTTTTTTTTTTTTTTGAGTGTTTATGGTGAGGCCTGTAAAAATCAGTCTTTGCAAATTTTTGTAACTATGATATTTCATATATCAACCAGACAAGAATATCTTTCTCAGAAACCTCTGAAAAGAGTTTCCTTGTTTCTGGGACGTATCCTGAAGTCATAGCCTTACCATCTAGCCAAGCAAAACTTCAGATGTTTCTGCATTCAGAATGATACATAACAGATGCTGTTCTCCTGGCCAGATGACAAATTGAAAGATACATAGCATTAATACTTAGGATTTTCTCTAGTTAGGACAATGTTTGAAAGGCAACCTCTGCAAGGGCCTTATGGGTGTGTAAAAGTCCTGTACTATGCAAAATATAATATTGACATCCAAAGCATAAGTGTAAGAAATATTTCAACAATAATTCAATGAAAAGAAAAATACTTCTCAATTGATTTTAGTTGCTATTTCTAAACTCACATTGTCACTAAGTTTATAAAATCCTATTAAAAGGTCACACACTTTTGAGTCTTGTTGAGTTTCTAAACTACAAATTCTATGACTACTAAGCATGAAAAGTAATTCTTTCTATAGATAATTGTTTCAGATATAAATATCATAAAACAAGTGATGAAGTGTATTGTCATTTGCATTCAAAGAGAAACAGAAATGATCAACTTTAAGTAAAAATGCCTTAAGGAATGTGAAATTAAAATAGGAAAAGTACTTTTAAATAAAAAAGTTTTATCTTTGCTTTTGGAAAAATCAGTTACCAAAATTCAATAGGCTTTATGCTAAAAATTGCATAATGTATAATTGTATACTTGTATAATGTAGAATGTTTATTTCTCAATGTTTACAAATGCCATGTAGAGAAATTTCAAATAAGAATCTTGGAATTTATTTTACTTTTTGATATTTACTAAAGTTTTCTGAGAGTCAACTATTTGGCTTCCTTCCCTATAGCAAGTGTCACTTACAAATCTAAATATAAACCTATCAGGTAGTAATCAAGTCTAGAAACTGCCATATAAATCAACCTTTGGCTCCATGTCTGCAATCTTCTCCCTGAGTAGAAGGAAGAAGCTGAGGAAAAAAAAAAACAGTTTTGATTACCAGAACTTTAAAGGTACAAATCTTTTGTTGTTTCTTTCCTGTACAGAAAAGGAAATTCAATTGTTTCTTCTCATTACTGAGAATCCTTGTAAGTTGTAATCTAAATGAACAGACATAGGAGATATATGCAGTCCCATTGCCTTCTCAAGGACATTTGTGAGTTGCATTTAATCATTAGAGAGTAATACACAGTGTACTAATTATGCTGCCTCTCTAACTACAAATTTGCATCTAGAATTATCATCGTGGAAAAATAAAAAAGAAAAGATGAGAATGTGAAATGGAGAAAGGCTGGAAAAACCCCAGGCTATATTAGAGACATAGGTATGAGCTCTAGGTGCATAAAACCCATAAGCACAGGCACCCATAGTGATGAGCCCACTGATGTGCTCTCATTTCTAAAGTAGGAGGTCACACTGAAGAGAGTCAGAGAACTGTGGAGACTGGGTTAATTGAGAGGCTGTCAAGAAGGAGTGCTAGAGAATATGATGATTTCCAGAAGTTAGAAAGTCAAGAGAAGACATGAAGACAGTTCCAAAAGATAAATCTACAAATTCTATCAAGGCAAATCCTGGTATATTGTAATTTAATAATTTAGTAAACAATAAAAAGAACCTACATATCTGTGTTGGTAATACACAACTTTCTTACAGTAAAGTATACAAAATGTGGTAGCTCAAAGCCATTCTATGATTGGAGACACAACTCCAGATGTTCAGTATACTCTAAAAGTAAGACTTATTTGTAATAGCACATTTATAACTCCAATACATGTAACAATATTATAGTTATTAGCTATAAAGTCAAATTTTAAACAGTTTCAGTACAGAAATCTGACAGCACTTTGACAGGAGTCACGAAAGTTGGTATCATCGCATGATGGGATAATCTGTTATGATGTTCTGAGGATGAGAACTCACAGTGCACCCAACAGTAATGTGTGGCCTGCCACTCCTCGGGAGAGATTCAGAGAAAGCAAGATCAAGTAATTGTAATAAAACATTACAGTTTGTTAGTAAATATCAGTGATGTAGATGATCTAAGCTGAGGAACTATTCCAGTGTGAATCAGATGAAAGGAACATGATCAACATCAACATAGTAGCAATAAAAAATTCTGTGTTATGTTTTACTGAGGCAACTGGTAAGATTTGTATATGTATGCTACAATAAATTAGATCACATTCACAGTATTTCTGTGCCAGTCTTTAAGTATGTTGTCTATTTTAGGAGGTATGCATACTCAAAATATTTAGGAGTCAATGATCATGATATTTTCAATATTAGCAGAGATATGTATTACAAATATAGAGAAAGATTCACAAACTATACCAGTTAACACTCAGTGAATATGAATAAAGATAATCAGGATTATTTTTTCTGATAATTTTTACTTGTTGCTAATTTTTTATAAAATAAAACTTTGGAGGGGTCTTGAAAGAGCTAAAAGCACATGAAGGGATCTGCGGAACTGCTGACTCATTCAAATCCTCGGAGTGTTTTACCCAACTGTGGGAAAGAAACGATTAAATAAAAAGTGCATGTCTTAATCCATGAATGTTAATCACCCTCAAAGATATATTGTACAAATATAATATTGCTCATGTATATAAGAGCAATATTATACATCTACATATATATATATATATGTATAGATATATAAAGTTGCCAGTATTTTAACATTTCTACTGGCTCTTTCAATATTAAAACAATTATTTTAAAAAAGGAATATTTCCTCCCTTAGAATTTTAACTATCAGGACTTTACTCTCACTTTTCCTTAATAAATGCACATTTGCTAAACAACAAAAAGAAGAAACAGTGCATAAATATTACTGGGAGAACTGGGGAAAATGCTCCCTGCACAGCCGCAGAAATCCTGCCTACTAGAATGTGTGGTTGGGTGTGAGTCTCCATGACTCTTCTAAAACAGCTCAGGGACCTCTCTGGCCACACTCACCAGGGTGCTCTAAGAGGGTCATTGAGGGAAGCAACTCAGTCTGGCTTGTGTCAAGAATAAGTGCACAAGTACCAAGAATGCTTCTTTCAGAACTCCAGAGTGTGCCTCTCTGAAGCAAAAGGTGAAAAATCTATTTAATTTTGGCTTATTCTCTAATATTCACCGATTTGCTTCTCTCAGCCTGTGTGAAACAGTTTGAACATTTTCATCATTACCTTCTCGGCTGGAGAGAAATTAGGGTTTAAATATATGTCAGATATTAGACTTTATTGTCATTCCTTTCTCAGAAGTGAAAAAAAAATCTGGAAATGTAAAAATAAACACCTATGAAGCTCCATTTAGAACCTAGAGTTACTGACATTTTGAGGTTTAAAATCTGTATAACAGATTTTTTTCTACTTAAAGTTGAAAATTATACCATTCTATTAAATAGTCTTTTCCTCACATAATATATTTTGATTGCAGATTACCCTCCCTCTTCTTCTACTTTCTCCTCATTACCCAAAACATTCAGATCCACTTCCTTTCTGTCTCTTGTTAGGTTTCTAAGGTATAATAAAAAATAAAATGTAGTAAGATAAAACAATAACTAACACACAGGAATTCTACAAAAGAAACAACAGACGGAAAAAGAGCCAAAAGAGTGCCACACGATTCAGAGATTCACTTGTTCACACACTCAAGAATCCCATAAAAACACCAATTTGGATGCCATATGCAGAGAACCTACTACAGACTCAGGCAGGCCCTATGCATACAGCCTCAATCTGTGTAACTTCAAAGGAGTTTTGATCATGTTAATATACAGGGTCTTGTTCTCCTGGTGTCCCTCATGTCCTCTAACTATTTTGCTTTTCAGCCCCCTCTTCCCAGGTGTTCTCTGTGCCCTGAGAGGACAGGTTTGATGGTGATATACTACATAGGGTTTCACGATGTCTGTACTCTCTGCATAGAGTCTGGCTGTGGGTCTCTGTTCTCATCTGCTACAGAAGGAAGCTTCTCTGATGATAGCTTTACAAGGCACTGTTCTATGAACATAGACTATCATTAGGGGTCTTTTTATTGCTACAATTATATTTTTAATTTTATTTAATCTACATTTTTTTTAGAACAGTCTGTTTCTTGACCAGACAGGCAGGATGCCATTGTGGAACAAAATGTTTGTGTCTGGGTTATTCTTTATTTTTCTCCTCTGGTGGCATGAAGAGTATCATCCTGAACCAAGGAGGCTTGCACATAGCAGTGAAGGCTCTATATAAGCATATGTTCAACATCTCTTTGTGCAATGAGTTGTATAGGTGTTTTCTTCAGCAGTGTGGCCTTGCCTTCAGTGTGTAGAGAGCAAAATCTGAAAGCCTATAGTCAGGGTAAGAGCCTGGATCCTTTGGAGACTCACATGAAGCACCTTTAGCTAACAAGCAGATCATCTTTAACCCAATTCCCCTTAATCTTAGCTGTCTCTCCTGTATTCGCTCTCACGACTCTTTTACCTCACCTCTATCTCTGCTTGATGTCCAGTTGCAGTCCCCCTCCTTGTCCATCCATAAGTTTCTATTCTATTTCCCTTTCCTAATGAGACCTACATCTAGTTACTTATACAATATCTACCTTCTGTGGTTCTATGGATTGTAGCTTGGTTATCATTCACTTAATAGCTTATATCAACATATAAGCAAATACATACCATATTTATCTTTCTGTAACTACAATACCTTGCTGCCTTAGTTACAGTTTCTATTGTTGTGAAAAGATACCATGATCACAGCACAATTTATAAAGGAAAACATTTAATTGGAGGTGGCTTACAGTTCAGAGGTTTAGTCCAATAACTTCATGGCAGAAAGCATGGGGGCACACAGGCAGATTTGGTGCTGGCAACATAGCTGAGAATCTATATCTGGATCAACAGGCAGCAGGAATAGACTGTGAGCCACTAGGCCTAGTTTGAGCTTCTGAAGCCCTAAGGCCAACCTTTTAGTAACACACTTCCTCCAACAAAACCATAACTACTCCAACATACCATACCTTCTAGTTGTGACACTCCCTGTTGTCCTATGCGGGCCATATTTATTCACGCCACAACACTCAGAATGTTCTCTCTCTCTCTCTCTCTCTCTCTCTCTCTCTCTCTCTCTCTCTAGTTCTATCAGTTTGGGTGCAAATTTAATGAGTCACTTTTAAAACTGAGTAGTACACCATTGTGAAAATAAACCACACTTTATCTCTCGCTCTTTCTTCCTTTCTCTCTCTCTCTCTCTCTCTCTCTCTCTCTCTCTCTCTCTCCTTCCCTCCCTCCCTCTCTCTCTCTCTCTCTCTCTCTCTCTCTCTCTCTCTCTCTCTCTCTTTCTTTCTCTCTTTCCTTTTTTGCTTTTTGTTTGTTTGTTTCTTTTTTTTTCGAGACAAGATTTCTCTGTGTAGCCCTGGCTGTCCTGGAACTCGCTCTGTAGTCCAGGCTGGCCTCGAATTCAGAAATCCGTCTGCCTCTGCCTCCCAAGTGCTGGGATTAAAGGTGTGCATCACCACACCCAGCTTATCTTTTCTTCCACTAAAGGACATCTAGGTTGTTTTCAATTTCTAGCTATTTTGAATAGAGCAGAAATAAACATGATTGAGCATATGACGTTAGGGTAGTATTTTGTTCTGCATCTCTATGGGTGGATAAACACAGAACACTGCGTGTAGCCAGGCTGGCAAAACAGCGGTGCAGGTAAGAGAGACCAGGACTCAAGTGAAGGTGGAGCCGTTCCAGCCCATGTTGGCTGCATTCATGTTGTAATAGATGATGTAGACCTGGTCCGGGCTGATGAGAAGGTGATTGGACAGCAGACTGCACAGCAGCTTGCGGTAGTTCGGGTTCTGGGTGCCACCGATATTGTCAATGCTGTGCAAGTTGCAGAGAATGCAGGGGTGATTCGTGCCGCTAAAGTTATGAACTGGTCCAGGACCACATGCACTGAGATGTACTGTGCCGGCTTGCTGGTGGCCTGAGCCAATTGCTGGATGAACTCGGAGAGAAACCCCTCTGACATGGAGGAGCAGGGATCATTAGTGTTTATGATGAACATAGGCATGGTGGCAGAGAGACTGTGAGCGAGGACCAAAGGACTTTGCAAAGCACAGTGTATTTGAATCTTGAGGTAGATCGATTCCCGTATTCGTGAGGACCCCCGACACTGATTTCCATGGAGGATGTACAAGTTTACATTTCTCCCACCAATAGATGAGTGCCCCCCTTACTTCAGATCTTCTCCAGCATGAGCTGTCTCTTACTCTGTTGACCTTGGCTGTTCTCAAAGGTGACAATGAAATCCCAAAGTGCTTTTAATTTGCCTTTCCCTGTTAAGGACGATGAATATTTCTTTAAATATTTTTCGGTTCTTTGAGTTTCTTTTATTGAAAATTCTCTGTATAGATCTGTACCAGGTTTTTAAATTGTATTCGCTGTGGTTTTGATATCTAGTTTCTTGTGGCCTTTTACATATTTTGGATATTCACCTTCTATTAACTGCATCGTTCCAAAAAATTTTCCAGTTCTTCAGACTGTTGACTTTGGGTGAATTTTGTTATTCTCCACCATCCAGTTTCTCAGTCATAAAGTCTTATTTATTATTTGATAATCTTTGTGCTAGTTCATTATGTGACCATTTCTATTCAAGATGTATTTGAACTTAGGGTTTGGCCTCATTTATACCTTGAGTTCTTTCCCACAGTGAGTTATCTATTGAAGAAAGCAGCTCCTATATGTTGTAAAGTTGGGAATCACAGGTTCCTTCCATATTTCTCTCCATTAAAATTCTACAACATATCAGATTAGCTCTTCAAGGCTGTCTTTAGGGCTGATGACAGTAAGATGAAGTCATACATATTACAAAAACTTCATTCTTTATGCAGTGTTATACAACAAAGTAAAACATTGGTGTGACCTGAAAATAACAAAGCAGCCTTAATACTTATTTGTTGAAAATGAAAACTGGATTTTATTCACTGTTAAACAAGTGCAGAGGCAGTTAAATGCTTCCTCTTATTTCACATTTCCTGGAAGCCGTTTTTGATTTTGAAACTTTATTATAAAAAGTAAATTCAAATCGGGAAAAAGTATATTCAGAATTATGCAAAGAACTCTCACGTAGCTTCTCTTGATTTCAGCATATATTGATGCTGTCTTAGTAAGGGTTTCTATTCCTGCACAAATATCATGACCAAGAAAATTTTGGGGAGGAAAGGGTTTATTCAGCTTACACTTCCATACTGCTGTTCATCACTAAGGAAGTCAGGATTGGAACTCAAGCTGGTCAGAAAGCAGGAGCTGATGCAGAGGCCATGGAGGGATGTTCTTTACTGGCTTGCTTCCCCTGGCTTGCTCAGCCTGCTCTCTTATAGAACCAAGACCACCAGCCCTGAGATGGTCCCACCCACAAGGGGCCTTTCCCCCTTGATCACTAATTAAGAAAATGCCTTACAATTGGATCTCATGGAGGCATTTCCTCAACTAAAGTTCCTTTCTCTGTGATAACTCCAGCTGTGTCAAATTGACACAAAACTAGCCAGTACAGATGCCTTCCTTGTTTATCTTATACTGTCTCTACACAACTAATATTTTGAGCCATTTGAATTTATAATTATAGAAATTCTATAATTCTATAATTATCACTATAGAAATCAAGAAAAATTCAGTGCCTACATTTTTGTTTTCTCTAACACCTCCACCCACATATGGCCTAATCTAAAATTGCACATACTTCTTAATACGCTAACCATTATAATTTTTCAGAGATGCTAAAATTTTGTAAAATACTAAAAACTCTTATTATGCATTTATAACATACTTAATTTAAATAATAAATATCTAGAGCTATAATTTCCAAGAAATGAAACAGTCAGAATTAAAATTTAACTTATTTTTAAGTTACCTTTGTGGTGGATAATATTTATTTTCAATTTGTTAGAAGCTACAATGAGAACTAAATATCTGGGCATGATTGTCAGTAGGTTTTGTGATTAGATTAGTTAGGAGGACTTACCCTAAATATGAAGAACACCAATCCATGAGGCATTTTGTCACCAAGGAGAAAATTAAGACACTTATCAAATATAGTTTAGAATATAATTGCCACCATTTATATATATATATGAAATGAGCATCATTACCTTGAAAGAGTGTTATAAATTTGAACCTGTTCTATCTGTGGTATCCCATATCGTGAGCCATCTTGAAGACATTATTAAATGTAAAGGAATTTGCTGGCACCTCTTCCTCAAAGCATCCTTTATATCACATCTTCCTTCTACATTCCCATTCAAATGTTTGCTTTCAGTCATTTCTTAAAGGTGCACCTGTAGATTACCGTCTTTAAGTTCACTGGGAAGTTTTGTGTCCGTTTTCTGTTTAAGTTCCTAATGAGCTTTCCTCCCAAATGACTTGTCTCATCAGCATTATACATTTACTAATCACGTTATCCACTTTAACAAATCATTAGAATCTAGAGCAAATGTCACCTTCTTATTTCATCTAGCAGTTCCACCAGCTAAGTTAATATTGATCAATTTATGGGACCTCAGCATTTACTGGAAGGAAAACTACTACCTTCACTCCAGAAACCATCCTTTCACTTAAGCCACTAATTTCCACACTGTACCATGAAAGATATTTTGATGATTAATACTGTCAACTGTAGAATCACCTAGAGACTAACCATTAGCAAGATTTGTAAGGAAATTCTAGATTAAGTTTATTGAAGCAAGAAGATTCACCCAAATGTGGATCCACTGTTCTATGAATGAGTCTTAGACTCTTTATAAAGAAGACAATGAGCTAAACATGGGATTTATCATTCTTTTTTGTTGTTGTTGTTGATGTCTGAATCTCCAATTTGATGGCAGAACCATCAAATTCTGAACCAAAGCAACACCCTTCTTTTCTTAAAAAAAAGTGTAAGTAGAGTGTATGTAGTGAGTGTTTGAAAGACCACAATCCCAAGAGGTCTATGAACAGAAGAGGTCTTATAAGTTCCACAGTTTAAAGGAGATCTGGACCTCCAACTGTCTTGTCTCAATCACAGAACACTCTACCTGTCCTAATGGCAAACACAGCCCCTGCCCTACAAAGTATAAGGCCCAAGTAAAAAGTTGAAAACTCCACAATTCCCACCCTGGAAACCTCCATCCTGGAAAGCTACCAAGTACTCAACAAATACTATATAAACCATGTTGTTCTGCTCAGTTCTTTACTGCTTCTCACACCAGCAGAGGTAGCTACACTCCTGGGCTTTCCCCTCACAACAAATCTCTTGTGTAACGTTAGTTGTGTGGCCTTCCTTTGTTTTGTTCATTTGTTCCCAACTGCCAGAAGAGCTTTCCATTAGAGCAGTAGCACTTATATTAGTTCCATGAATCAGATAGTCTGGTGCCTGTGTTCCTGCTCAGTGTCTAAACTGTACTGAGACCTTCATCTTCACTTTACCCACAACAGATTCACTTTGTGATGCACTGATTGCTTGGTACTTCATTCACCAGTGTCAATGGGGTAAGTTCCCCCATTTTCAGTGTAAACAATTCCCGGAGTCTGAGGAAGTGATCATTGAGCATCCTGTACAACTCTGGTACTCTTGGAGGCAGAGCTACCCCCTGTTACACTCTTAAAGGCTATTGCTTTGACTGACTCCATCCTCCTACCCTTGGAACCACAATCCTGCAATTTCCTTAGGCTCAACTGAGTTATTTTGCCTCCATGCCTTCTTCTACTACCTTCCTTTTGGAGTTGCCTATAATCCCACAGCTCTGTGATGCCTTCATGGCTTTTGTGACTCTTTACTGACACTTTACTGTGGATAAGACCACCCTTTTTCTGTGCTTCACCAAAGCCCTTATAGAAGGTACCATGTCTCTACCCTGGCTTGGCCAGCCTGAGCCTCTTAGTCCTGTGGAGTATGGTGATGACCCACTAAATAGCTTGGTCCTTATTCAGCTCCTCCTGATTACCCAAAGCTACAGGCTGCAGTGGCATTTTTCTTTCTATTTCTCATCCATGGAATGTCTTCCATACCCACTTATTCTTCTTTATATGACATTTAGAAAACCTCCAGCCTTTCTGACACCTGGCCTGAAGATCCCTAAATCTATTAGCTTTTACAATTAAATTAGCTCTCAATGACACTTAGATAATCTACCCAAAGGGCCTTAATGGCATTCCCAATATTATTTTTATCTCTTCTCCAAGCCCTGTTTGTTTTTGTGTGGTTACTCCCAGACACACTATGTAAATGTCTTGATTTTTAAGTTACCAGTGATGAATCTGTAAATTTACTGCAAAATATGAGCTAGGAGCCAGACCTAATGGGAAGGGGAGAAGGCCAAGGAGTAGGAGAGCTGCAAGTGGACACACCATGAGCACATTCATCGATGCCTGCTGCACTTCTCAACTCCCTTCCTTGGCATCCTTTGTCTCTAGCCCAGGCTCAAAATTTTCCTATCTCTAAGCATTCTTTGATTTCAGCTTACTGGATTCAGTTTTACAGGGACTCAGGTGGGATTTTTGTAGTCTTTGAGGTATGAGTGGCATTAGATTGCCCTTCTATGCTCTCCCACTTCAATTCAAAACTGCCTCTGGAGTCATGGTATGGTTCGACCTCCTCTAGGCCCAAGCTTTCCTACTTAAAAGGTTTCCTTTAAAATGTCTGTTCCATATCAGGGAAACTACCTGACTATGTTTTAAAGAAAGGAGAGAAACAAAGGATACACTGTTCCTATTGGGGACTATAATTACTTATCTTATATTCTTTGGGTTTGGGTTTAACTCTCTAAAACTTTTGCTAAGGAATAAACTTTACATCAATATTTGTAAGAATATTGGATATGATAAAAATAAACTCTAAAATTGTAATAAAGAGGTTCAATTAAAACTTGTTGATACCAGGGTTGATTATATATATATATATATGTAATGTTAAAGGAAACATATGGCTGGCTGCCATAGCTGCTGTCATCCCACTGAAATAGAAATAGCCATGTGGCTGACAGACATCATTGATAGGGTTGGAAAGGATGAATTTTGCCATGCGACTTCACTCATATCTTGAAAACAACAGTAACAATAACAACAACAACAACAATAAAACTGGACCACAAAACATAAGCTGGCCAAAGAGAAACAACTCCTGTGAAGTCCAAAGCAGATGATTCCTCTACTATTATCAAAAATGCTAATGAGCCTTCTCCTTATCAACCTTTACCATGGTCTTTTTCCCCTCTCTTGCTTCTTCAGTCTCTCTTCCTCCCTCCTCAGTGATATGCTGCCCGAATCAACCCTCTTAGACATCTAATTCCTGCCCACTGGCTCCCACTCTGCCATAGGATGCTTTTTAACTCTCCCTACCTGACCCAAACAAGCCATGGTTCTCCCTTTATAGGAGGTTGCTTGCTGAATAGCTTGTCCAGGGTACACATCCCCCTTCTGATTAAACAAACCCTCAAATAGAAAAGAGACTTCAGTCTTTCCCTGTTAAATTTTTCACCTTTTAAATAGAATTCCAGGATATTACCCAATCTTACAACTCACCTTACATGATGTTTATATGATTCTCACCAACAATTTTCTCCACAAGGAGCATGAGAAAGTCTGGAACCAGGATAAGGTATGTCCAGCTGAAATCCATCAAACTAATGCCGCCATCTAAGACTCAGCAGACACAGCCCTTGATTGGGATCCTGAAATGGAATATTCCAGGGATCAATTTATAATTTGCCTTCTTTCTGGTTTCTACAAGGCCACCCTTAAAGTGGTAAATTATGAACAAAATCCAAGAGGTCATCCAGAAAAAAGACAGAAATCTGTCTCAATTTCTGGACCACCTTCAAAGGCCCATTTACAATACAACAAACTGCATCCCAAGTCCCCAGATGGAAAACAACTCCTTATGATCTGTTTTTATTCCAGAGTTTTCCTTACATTTGTTTCAACTTAAATGTCTAGAAAGGGGACACCTGACTCCACAGTCAGAAGTATCAACTACGGTTTTTCAGGTCTACTATGAGACAAATGGCAAAGTCCCAAAATAAAAATACTTGATACTGCCTAAGGCCTTTCAGCCAGACATAGCAGAATCTTTGTGTCCCTGTTCAGATACAATTAGAAAGGTCATTAGGCTCTAGTATGTATAAACTCTCACAAACCATTCTGACCATGTCTATGTGTAGTTCTTGCATATGGATGTTTAATATCCAAGAGACCTCTACCTCTAATGAACAGTCCATCCTGATAAGGTTAGGAAATTCATTCAGATCTAGTTGTCAATGGCTGGTTCAGTTTCATACAATTCTTTTATCCATCTCTCCCTTACCTGGACTTATCCAATGCCTCTTTTCTCTATATCCAAAAGGATGATTACTGTAAAAGTGGCCAGAAACTTATAAAAGTTACAAATATTGGTCCTGTTAATGCCATGTGACAAATCTGGGCCATCCTAATTACCTATAAGCTACTGAATAACACTGCCTGGCCACTTTGGAGAGTGCTGGTTATTTGCCCCTCCCAGGTCAAACTACCATGTGTAGCCTCACCCATAAGATTACTAGACTCTCTCACCTTGCCTCTCATTAACTACTGTGAGCCAAATACCACTACTACCTCTTATCACTCCCACATCTCTATCTTGGGTATTGCCAAATGTTTCAACCACTAAGTGACATGCTTGGTGGACACACTGAATCCATTAGTCTTTAATAACACTTTGGCTGTATGCACCACCACACAGTCCTTGTGTCTGTATATATACAATGCCTAAATTCTCTGTGGTACTCAGTTTAAACCTAGGTGGTCTGGGACTTGTGCTTTGATGTTTCTTTCCCCAAAATTAGGAGTGGTACCTGGTGATGAACTCTCACTGATTCCCATCACAGGGTTTATAATAGAGTCACAGACAAATGAGCAATTCAGATCCTATCCTTTCTTGCAGACTTGGTATAAGTGCTGTCTCCACTACAGCAGGAGGACTAACTACTTCCTTAGCTTTTTATCTGAGTTTTTTCATCTAATTTCATCCAATGTCTACAGTAGGTGGCTCAAGCCATCCTTAACCTCTAGGGCAAAAGAGAGTCATTGGCCATGTTGAGGCTATAAAACCAGCAAGGCTTAGATTTACTAAGAGCAGAGAGTGATTTTCTTTGATTCTTCCTCAGGGAGGAATGTTGCATCTAAGTCAACCAGTCAGGTATAATAAAAGGCAAGATCCAAAAACTCCAGTTGGATCTCCAAAACACAAAGAGCTTGATGTCTCTAGCAAGGAGACCATTGACAGTCCAATATGGATTTGGACATTAACCTTCTTAACCCCCCTTCTTTTATTAATCTTGCTAGTAGCACCCTGCTTTATAAACTTCTTGTCTAGATTTTGTTGACAATATATTCAGAAGATTTCTAACCAGACTTTTTATCAATTGCTATTACAGGATTACTGGCACCTGGCTACCAGGCCAGAGACCTAGGACTTCCAGTTGTACCCAGACAGTAAAGGACAAGCTCATCCCAAGAACATTGGTGCCCCCATCCAGCAGTCTAATGATTATGTCACCCTTTTCCTGGCCATTGGTCATTTATCACTAATTCAAAGAAAAGGGGGAACTATAAGCCACTCAAGGCAGTAGAGGCCAGATTCTACCCACATACCACTCTAACTGCTCTAATGGTCAGACTCAATCCCTGACTTACAGAGTAAAATGCAAAGCTCTGAAATGAAAAATTCACCAATCCCTATCCTGGAAAGCTCTCCAGCACCCCAACCAAAAATCCTATATAAATCCAGTCTTCTGCTTGGTATTCTGCTTTTCTCGTGTCAGCAGAGGCAGCCAATCTTCTAGTTTTTTTTTCCCTCCCAATAAATCTTTTGTGTGAGGTTTGTTGAGTGGTGTGAGTTTCTAGCAGTCCCCTGCTTCCAACTGTAGGGATATCTGAGTTCTAGCTTGTGGGTTTGAAGAAGGGAGCTAGGATTTTATTAGTTACTAGGCTACATGTTATCCCTTTTATAGTCTAGCAAGGAATATTTATGTACCTTGTTCAATCCTTGACAATTTCAGTGAGATTAAACTCTAAATTAATGGATTCATTTGTTGGTAGAGGAAATATCAAGATAGAATATCATTTAGACAGTACAATAGTTACTTCACTCTGCTCTTAAGCAAGTCTATGTTAGGAAGAGCAACAAGGGTTGCAAAGAGATGTGAAAACTGTGCTGTTTGGCATGGAAAGTAATTTAAACAAGGTGGATACTAAGAATGGTACTATAATTATTTTAAAAATTAACATCATTCAAAAGAAATCAAGACCACACACATTCAAGTTTCCAACTTGTGGAAATACAAATTCCTTTGAAAGAAGAAAGTCTAAACTTTGAACTACACTAAAGTAGTCTTTTGCTTGAAAGCAACCTTTAGGCAAGTGTTTCCCGACAATGTCCTCCTGCAAAGCAGACATTAGCCAAGAGTTACAAAACACAAGTTGAACATAAATTAGCAACATTATCCAGTGGCACTGGTTAATGCCAATGGACTCTTACTACAATGCAATGTGTGGCTCAGATGGAGTCCATATGAGGAGACCCCAAGGGCCACTGCATGATACTGGGAAGGTGTAACTAAGGTTGTGATAAGATATCTCAATACACTAGGACTGTGAGGCCTCTGCCAAGGAAAGGTATACAGAATGAAGCACTGGAAGCAGAGGACAGCTGCACTCAGCATTTTAGAAGTCTTTTGTAACCCATGATTCTATTATGAACCTCAGATATCTAACATGCAGCTGAAGGATTTGATGGTTTCTCTACAGGGTTTTGGCCTTTCTGTGATAAATGTTTTCTTGCTTTGCCTCATTCCCTCCTTTTGGAATAAGGTTGCTTATGCTATAGAATAAGGGAAGCATATAACTCGAGGGTTTTGTTTGCTTGTTTATTTGTTTTGTTATGTTCTTGTGGCTTATATTTAATGAGTGCCTCAGTGGCAGATGAAATTCTGGACTTTTACCTTTGTACAATTTGAGAATTATGAAAGAATATGAGGATTTTAGAAAATGAAGTGAATGCATTTTGCATTACACACACACACACACACACACACTTACACACACATTTGTGTGCCAAGTTGGTAAAGAACATAAAGAAAGAGTATGTACCTAGAGTCACTAGAGTCACCTAGAAAACAATCACTCAAAAAGTTTGTGAGTAATTTTATAGATTTGAGTTAATTAATAGTAAGACCCACTCTAAATATGGGTGACATCTTGCCTTGGGTTGGAATTTTAAACATTTTAAAAGTAGGGCTGGAATAGTGGCTTGGTGGACAAGAACATTGGATGATCTTGCATAGATACTGGCTTCAACTCCCAGCACTCACAAAGTAGTTCATAGTTACTATAGATCTGATGATCTTCTAGCGTCCAAGAACACTGTGTGCTCACTCATGCATGATACACATACATATCTCCAGGAAAAATATTCAAAATATTCATGCATGCAAAATAAGACAGTCATTAATAGTTTTTAAAATGACAAAACAAGTAAGCTGAGCACCATCATTTATAATGTTCTACTCTCTGATTGCAAACACAATGCGACAAGTTGCTTCTTTTCCATGATATCACACTGTCTCTACCTTGATGAACTGAATGCTCAAACTGAGCCAGTCAATCCCTCCTTATTTAACGTGCCTTTTACATGTGCTCTTTCGCAGCTCCAAGAAAACTAACTAAATAAATATACAACTTTTACCAATTTTCCGTCAAAGGTAAATGTAAGCACTTAATTTGTGCAATTTACCATAAGGCAGCATATGGAACGAATACCTACCAATCTATGAAAACCTTATCTTTGTTTAAACAAGATTTTTGGAAGCTGGCATTATTTCTCAGAAGGTAAAGATGCCTGTTGAAAATGCTGACATCATGAGCTCAATCCTGTGGATTTACATGTAGATGGGGATTAAAGTTCACTAGTTGTCCTCTGACCTACACTTGCTTACGAAGGCAAACCACACACACACACACACACACACACACACACACACACACACACACACACACAGGCATGCATGCACGCACGCACGCACGCACACTAAATTTTTAATGTTTTCAAAGTATTTTGGGGGGTAGGCTCATATAGAGATGACTTTTTTACATTTCCTTTTCTCTCTGAAAGTTCAAACCTTATCAAGCTGAGCATAGTTATACCTGACATTAAACCCAACACTCAGGATATTGAGACACTTAGAGCTCTATGAATTCAAGGCCATCATAGTCTACATACTACATTCCAAGATACATGGTAAGACCTTGTTTCAAACAACAACAGCACAATAACAACAAAAGATGATAAAGTCCAATGATTTTCAATGTTTAACTTTCATTTACTTGCTACATTTTTTATGTTTTATAGTCACTTCTATTAATTATGTGATTTACTAGTGAAAGACCAAAGTACCACAGCTATCTGTTTCACTGTGCATGTATATAGGAACTGCCTTATATAATTACCAATAAACAAAGGTCATAGGTGGCAGTGACATGATTGAAAGCTAATGTTCTTCTTGTTCTAATTCTGTACTAGAAATTTTGTGTTTTGCTGCTGGATACATTTTAAAAAATATTCAATATCAAATGTATAAATTTTAATGTGAATCTTTACAGCATCTATTCCAAATGTCTATTCTAACGCTATAGAGATTCATTGACTTGTATAAGACTTTGGGTCTTGTTATTTGGGTGTGCAATGCTTTTGTTTACACTTTTTAAGGATATAATCATGTTTTTTCAATTTTTTCAAATGAAAGAATCAACATGATTGAGCAATGATCACAGCACACACCTATTATTTGCATAACTGTAGTTATATGGAATATAGGCTACAGGATCATTATATTCTTCCAATAACTTATAATAATTATTCTGTGATAAATGCTATTTCCATTGTTGTATTAAGCTTATTGTTATTGATGAAACCTATTCCAAACAAATTTTACAACCTAAAAATTATGCAAAATAACTGACATAGTATGCTAATATTAGATGTTATAATCTCTTATTCTGTTGTTTTTCATTTACTATATAGAAGGCAGGACACACACTTACAATCAAGTGAAGAAAATAAATGGGGGAGCAGCATCAGGGGATGATGTCATTGTGTTATCTTAGGATAATGAGACTACATTTCTGTATCACTCATACAACACCATGTGAATAAGAGGATTGCTCCCTCTATAATTCCAATTGCTACACACCATTTAGAACAGGCAGTTTGTATAAACTTCATATTTAATAACTTTTAAATTTAAAGTTGTATATTCTTAATTTTTACTTCATCTTGGCATTTTCAGATTGTCACATTGGGATATCTATTGCTGTGCTAGAATACCATGACCAAAAGCAACATGGATAGTAAAGGATTTATGTAATATTAAAGTTGATAGTCGCTCATAATGGGAAGAAACTCTAGGCAGGAACCTGGAGGCAGGAAGTGAAGCATAAGCCATAAAGAAACAGTTTCCTGGCTTACTCTACTTAGTTTGCTTAGCTTGCTTTCTTATACAATGCAAGAGTACCTGTCCAGGGATGACATCATCCATTATGATCTGGGCCCTCCCAATTTAATCAATAATAATTAAAATGTCCCACTGGCTTCCCTGTAGGCCAAGCTCACATAGCATTTTCTCAGTTAACATTCTGGCTCCTATGAAGGATATTCCCAGAAGTCTATGGGGTGACTCTAACTTAGACTCCTAGCATCAGGGGATAATAGATCATGAAGTGGCTAGCTTCGATAGCCAGATGGGACTTCCAGTGAAGGGAGTGGGACCCCAACCACCCACAAAACATTTGTCCCCCCAAAATTGTCCTGACTGTAAGATAGATATTGAGGGAAGGGCCAACCATTAACTGGCCCATCTTGATACTCAACCCCTGACACTATTAATGATACTCTGCTGTCCTTGCAGACAGGAACCTAGCATGACTGTCTCCTGAGAGGCTTTATCTAGCAGCAGATGGAGGCAGATGCAGAGACTCTCAACCAAACTTTAGATGGAGCTTGGGAAATCTTGTGGACAAGTTGAGGGAAGGATTGAGGGACTCTACAAGAAGACCTATAGAGTCAACTAACCTGAGCCCATGTGAGTTCACAGAGACTGAACCACTAACCAGAGAGCATGTACTGGCTGGATCATATCCCCCTACACATGTGTAACAGATGTGTGCTTGGTCTTTATGTGGGTCCTTTAACACTTGGAGCAGAAGGCTGTCTCTGACTCTGTGGCCTGTCTTTGGCCTCCTTTCCCCTAGTTGAGCTGACTTGTCAAGCTTCAGTGGAAGAGTACGTTTCTAGTCCTGTAGCAACTTCATGTGCCAGGGTGATCTTATACACATGGAGGACCTCCCCTGCTGTGAGGAGAAGGTGAGGAGGGAGTGGAGCAAGAGCAGTGAGGGTATGGGGCTTGGGGAAGGTAGTGGGAGGGGGACTGAAATGGCAAGAGGGTGGGGAGTGGGAAAAGCAATCAGGTTATTAAATAAATAAATAAATAAATAAATAAATAAATATTCTAGCTCCCCAGCTACATCAAATTATGTCTCAACTTGACAAAAGCCAATCACCAAATATTTTTTAATATAATCTACTTTCACATTTTTAAAAATTACAAATAACAATTGTGTATTTTTTCTAAGTTGTACTTTTAACTTATACTTCTGCAATAGTTTCCTAATTGTTGACAGAAATTCTGAGTGTATTACATGTTAGAAATTTGTTGACTCACTCTTTTTTTATTATGTGAATTGGATATTTGTCAGAAAGTATAGCTATACCACAAGTTAATACCTGGTGGTTCCCTCAGAGATCACAAAAGAGCATTAAATCCCATGAAACTGGAGAGACACATGATTTTGCACCACTGCTATGTGTGTTGGGAGACCAAGTTTTGGTCATGTGGGAGAGCAAGCAGTGCTCTTACAAGCTGAGAATTTTTGCTAGTTAGATATTTATTTTTCTGTTTTACACAGTTTATCATTAAGTTAATGGTATAAAAATTTTTGTGTGAATATATGAAAATGTATCTATCCCACCTTCTACTTATTCAATGAAAAAAAAGTCTCCCTGGAATGTCCTGATTGTTGCTGTTTCTCCTACACTAAAATGCATGTATAGAAAACCTAGTCACCAGTGAAAGGGTATGGAAATTTAAGGAGATAATTGGATCCTAAAGTCAGAAGCTTTATGAGTAGAATCACTATTCCCATAAAAGGCACTCTGAGAGCCCTCACACATGGTAACAACCATGCCAACAAACAGAACTTCATAACCTACAGATAGATGCCTATCACAGATTCTGAGCACAGTGTAACCTCCAATCTACGTGTTTATGTCTTATAGTTCTCTACTTTGATACACTTCACTGGAGCAGTACCATCCTCTAAAAGCTGAAGATTGTGGTGTGGGACCTCTGCACTTAGGAGGCAGAGGAAGATGGAGAGAAGATAGAAAGTAGGGGCCAGCCTTGGCACCATCCTATATAAAGTAACACACAAACCCAAGGTGTAAATCAAGGTCTCTGCTATTTTGATTTATAAAAATAGAATCAAATATTAATTTACAATCAATTACTAATTCATACATGTATAAATATGTTTTAGCACTAGTTTTGATTTTTTTCATTTTTTTGTATTTTTTTTTTATAATTTTTTATTACGTATTTTCCTCAATTACATTCCCAATGCTCTCCCAAAAGTCCCCCATACCCTCCCCCCACTTCCCTACCCAACCCTTCCCATTTTTTGGCCCTGGTGTTCCCCTGGACTGGGGCATATAAAGTTTGTGTGTCCAATGGGCCTCTATTTCCAGTGATGGCTGACTAGGCCATCTTTTGATACATATGCAGCTAGAGTCAAGAGCTCCGGGGTACTGGTTAGTTCATAATGTTGTTCCACCTATAGGGTTGCAGATCCCTTTAGCTCCTTGGGTACTTTCTCTAGCTCCTCCATTGGGAGCCCTGTGATCCATCCAATAGCTGACTGTGAGCATCCACTTCTGTGTTTGCTAGGCCCCAGCCTAGTCTCACAAGAGACAGCTATAACTGGGACCTTTCAGCAAAATCTTGCTAGTGTATGCAATGGTGTCAGCGTTTGGAAGCTGATTATGGAGTGGAACCCTGGATATGGCAGGCTCTAGATGGTCCATTCTTTCATCACAGCTCCAAACTTTGTCTCTGTAACTCCTTCCATGGGTGTTTTGTTCCCAATTCTAAGAATGGGCACAGTGTCCCCACTTTGGTCTTCATTCTTCTTGAGTTTCATGCGTTTAGCAAATTGTATCTTATATCTTGGGTATCCTAAGTTTTGGGCTAATATCCACTAGTTAAGATAGAGATATGTTTATGTGAACAAATTACATATGCATCTGCAAAGCAAACCAGAAAGAGTTTTTATAGTTAGCACTTATCTCCACTAATATAATCATAAATAAGTTATTTTAATTTAATATTATTATTATTACAACTTTCTCCTCTCCCCAAATTCCTGACATTCCCTTACTCTTAGCAACTCTTTGTTTAAGCTCACACTATATAAAATGGATGGATTTTTACAGAAGGCTTTTGGAAAGAAATATAATTTTATTTTTGATTTGACAAATTTGACAAATACAATTTTCAAATGTACATATACATTCTTAAATAAACTTCTTATACCAATGGATTCAGTATCAATATTCAAATTTAACTCTACAATCAGCAAGAATCCACACAAGGATGCTCTTGACCAGTCTGCAGTTAGATATATGTCATATGACCAGAGGCTACAGACTTCTGGAATCTGACCTTTAGCCTACGAGTGTTGATTAACCTAATAGAAAAAAGAAAACAAAACAAAAAACCAAAAAAACAAAAAACAAACAAACAAACAAAAAACAAAAACAAACAAAAAACAAAAAAAACACCAGTATTAAAAACATTGAAATGAAAATTGGGTAATTAGAAGAAATAATCCTCTTACATATAAATTTCTATACGAGCCCCTGATTATTGTTATTTAATGTAGAGAATCTCATAAGCTTTTTATGACTTTTTATTATTTTGTCTAAAATTATATTTGGTAGAATGTTTTTCTAACTGTTCTCTTTAAAGTTTCATTATTTCTCAATAACTAAAATTTAGTGGGTAATATTTAATCTTGATATTTATTTAGGTGACAAATTGTGGGAAGAAAGTCTGTCTCAGTGGATAAAAGAACTTGCTGTGTGGCCTTATTCTAAAGCCTATGTGACACATAAAAATGAATAAACGCACTAGCACCTAGCTGTAACTGCAGCATCCTATGGTGTGGCAAACATAAGTTCACTGGCCAGCCATTCTGGAGTAGGAATGAGGGAAACAAGAATTACTCTGCTTCAATGGACTGGAAAGTGTGAACGGACTCTCAAATCTCCTTTCTGACTTCCTCACTCAGGCAGTACTATATCATGTACATGTGTGAATGCTCTCTCTCACAAATAAATTATAAATAAACATTTTAAAACTCCCCTTTAAAATAATATATCTCTGAGTCACTGAGATACAAATATCTCAGAAACAAAGAGTTGTCATAGAAATATGGGAAAATGTATCATGTTTACTTCTCAAAACCCACCTTTCTATCCTGCTACCTATTAAGGAGACATGCTGTATTTAGATGTGTAGTGTAAACAGAGAGAGGGCTCTTGATAAGAACACAGAATTTAAGGTATTTCTTCTTCATTTGGATATGAGCAGAAATCTGTGCACCTAAAAAGGAAGGTATGAACCATTTCATTAAATAATTCAATAGCAATTACATGAGCAGGAAAAAAAAAGTGTTCTAAGTGGGATTGTCTTTAAGATATTATGGAAGTTATTGTTTAAAAAAAGTGCTAATGAAGCTATGGAAAGCCTGACCTAAGCATCTCTGATCACTGTGTGAGAGACTCTGTACACTTCCATCTGGAAGGCCCTATACTGAGGGACTGGAAGAAATGTGGTGGAGACAACACATGACTCATACAGGGAATATGTTTTGTTGTTGTAGTATCAACTTGACATGGGAAAATGGAAGAGACACCCATCTTTAAAGTTTCATTTTCTACAGGAAATTGTCCAGATAAACGAATATGACTCAAAATTTAGCCAAGCAATTCCTAACAGACTCCAGGTACACCCTAAAGTGTACTTTCCATATAGTGAATTTCAGTGCAAACAAATAGTTGTAACCAACCTGCTCCATTCTCTGCAAACTTATATAGCAAGATGAAGATACTATAGTTAGAATTTTAAATAATTTCCAAGATTTTGGAAGATGGCAAAACCACAAACCTTATCATATGGTCACATCTATAATAAAGAGGTGTCTTTGTCAGCTATCTGTGACTGGAAAACACACTGTATAAATAATTTAACAGGGGAAGAGGAATTTTGGCTCACAGTTACCCAGGTCAGTCCCTGGTAGTTTGGCTGTGTTGTTTCTGAATTTGAGGTAAGACTCTCATAGTGAAAGTTCAAGGCAGAGAAGAGATTATTACCTCATAGTGGCCATAGAGTGGGGTATATTTGGAGGCTTCTAAGGATACATATTTCCACAAAAGCCCTCAGTGGCCCATCTCCTCCACAAGGCCCCATCTCCATGTTTCCACTACAACCCGATAATGCCATCACACTAAGGTCCCACTGGTAAATTAGTTCACTTATGAGTTCAGATCTCTTATTGTCTAAAGACTTCTTAAAACGATCATCTGGCAGCCTTCAAATATTTCAGATTAAAACCACAATTTGGCCCTTGGAGCAAACTTCCTCTGAGAATAGCATCTTAGTTCATTCTAGTTTCCTGCAGTTACCAAAGACAACGATGTAGAGTGAATAGATGCAAACATCCAGTCCATGTATGTTACAGGTAAAAGAAACAGAGGGGCTCCAGCTAGAAACTGACTTGTAAAGCTATGATCATCACAACTGAATTGACCAGCATGACATACACACAGGAGCACTTGTAGCCTGGCTATGAGGAAGAGGTGACATGGGACCCTCCTCAGGTGGGAATAACAAGCGTAAGGAAGAAACTCTTCACCCAAAACAGCCCTAAAGGAGAATCTGAGCTCTTTACCAGAAATGGAGGATTAGAGAAAGCCTGCAGAAGCTGAGTTTGCTGAGATTTGAACACTGCTAGTAAATGTTATGCATATCATTTATATTTTCATATTTTGTGTCATACCAGAGGATAATGACAGAGAAAGAGAAAGGGAGGGGCAGAAAGAGGGATTGATAAAGATTCAAAGACACTAGAAACTGCCTCTTGCAAAGTATTCTTTCTCTCTCTGTATATGTTATCACACAAAGACTTAATGCAAAGGATTTGGACATCAGCAGATACTGATGGAATATGTCAGACCCAAGAAAGAGTTAGCTTAAAAGAAAAAAAGGGAACAGCAAAGTGAGCATTAAAAAATATTTAATTAAAATTTAATTAAATGTCTACATATGAATAACCTTATTTCAACTTCATTAATTGTCAAATTTTTAATTTATAATAAAAATCACTATATAGAAGGCAATTTTAAGTTATTTTTCATTTTCATTTGGTGAGTACTTGTGGGTTAGCATTATTAATATAAAACACTTTGAGCCAAATGTGTTTTATTATTAATCATTTCTAGCTAAGTAACTTAAAAGGAAAAATTATAAAATGCTGTTAAATATCATTTACTGCAAACAGACATTTAGTGTGCTATTTTAGTTATATGTGAGAAAGGAGAGGTAAAGTGACTGATGAAAATCAAGGGGTCCATGGACAAACAGGCATGCATTGTTATTTTTTTTTATTCTACCTTCATTGCCCAACATATTTTTTTTTGGTCAGAATTCACTAACATCTGGTAATAGACTGTAAGAAATTTGTGATTAGATTGGAGCAACATCTGAGGTCATCTAAGAAAAGAAAATCAAGTCTGCATGGTTTTAAATATGTCATATGTTGACACTGACAATGTTTTAAGTTAAACATGCTAAAGTAATAAACAGGAATTCTCATTTGGAAAACTTTTATATACTAAAATTTTTAAGTTCAATTTGCAAAACGCATGTATGTTCTATATTGGGGAATTTTGAGTTGAGTTTATAATTTTTAGATCATCTAGCAGAATAGAAAATGCCATTTGTTTCCTTAAATGTGGACACAAATCCTTAAAAAGTAATGATGAAAACAAATTATCCAGAAAATGTATTTCTGACAAAATTAACGAAATACAAATTTCAGCAGCTGGTACTATTTCCGTATGGAGGCAAGCACAGGACATACTGATAGGAATATTTCCAACATTTCACAAAAGTAAGAAAACTGAAAATAGGTTAAGGCACAACGTCTAGCCATAAATTGTTATCATATTAAAATGAAAGTGAAGTTATATGCATTAAATCATTGCAATAATGGGAAGGTTTGCACCAAGGTATGGAGCCATTATGCAGCAACGATTAGAAACATTGTCGTTATTCAAATCTGATTGCTTGAAATACTGTGATGGAGCAACACCCTTCTCTCTTTCCTTTTAAAAAATGAGCCCCCCTCCCAATGGAAAGCATTATGGCATAAATATATTTAGGTCTTGTTATTGGTTGTCCATATTGTTCATTTTTCTACACAAATCTCCATTGGCTTTTAACACTGTCTGAAGGTGGGGGAGGAACAAACACTGCCAACTCCCACTTTTTTGTTCTTTCAATTAGAGCACAGTAGTATAGGCATCTTATCCCTACAGCCCAGGCAGAGGTGATCAAAAGCTGGGTAAACCACTGGGCAGGAAGATAGGATGCAGCACAGGCTTCAGACACCTCAGAGATGGAATGACTCTTCTGTTTGTTATTAACAAGACATCTCAATGACTTATGTTGGAATCAGTTTGTTATTTGATAATTCATGGTGGCTGTGTAAGAATTATAAATCTTTATTATAAACTATGAAACATATTCAGTTCACTGTGTTCTGTGTTGAATGGGATAGTCAAATATTAACATCTCATGTTGTATTTATCACTAGAATGTTTACCACAAGTTGTTTCTACTTTGAAATTATTTAACCTATGTAACATAGGCTTCCAAACACTCCTGCTGTCAGGTAAAAATAAAGGCCATGGTACTTTAACCTCTGCAAAGGATGTATGGATGGCCATTTTGAATCTTTGCTGAGAGAACCATGTGAAGCAGGCCAGTGAGCAGCTTCCTCCATGGTTGCTGCTGCAGTTCCTGCCCTGAGCACCTGGCCTGACTTCCCTAAATGATGAACTCTAATTTATGATCCAAGTAAAGTCCTTCTCTCTCCAATCTTCTTTTGGTCAGTGTTCAATCACAATGACAAAAAATCAAACTAGTAGAGTTGACATTCCCCATCATTAATTAACTCGGATAAGATGCTTGAACACACTTGGAAAGTAGAGCTGCAGTTCACGGATTCAAGTGACTTCATATGTCCTTAAGACTTAATCTCTTTCTTGCTACTTTGTTAACACCCCACTAGCATTTACTTTTCAAAGTCTCACCTGAAAAAACAAAACAAAACATAAAAAGAACAAAAACAAAAACAAAACAAAACAACAACAAAAAACCAAAGGAAAAAGAAAAGAAAAAATATAGTATAGCAAAACCATCAATATCTATATTGATATCATATCTATATCATCTATATCTATATTTATATCATATCTATATCATATCTATATCATCCATATTTATATCTAAGTCTATATATCTATATCTATCTATGTATATTCATGTATGTGGAGGAACAAAAATATAACTTTTAAAACATATATGTATGGGAGCTAGAGAGATGACTCAGTGGTTAAGAGCACTGACTGCTCTTCCAAAGGTCCTGAATTCAATTCCCAGCAACCACATGGTAGCTCAAAACCACCTTTAATGGGATCTTCTGGTGTGTCTGAAGAGAGCTATAGTGTACTCATAAATAAAATAAAATTTTAAAAATTATGTATGTATGTATGTATGTATGTGTGTGTGTGTGTTTGTACACATGTAGCTCAGAAGTGAAGTGCATTGTTTCATTCTAACATGCTGACCTTGAGGATTGAACTCAGGTGGTCTGTCTTGAGAGTAAGTGTGTTTATCTAATAAGCTATCTAATTAGTCCTAATCTATCTTATCTTGATGAGTAAGCAAAAGTTTGAGTCAAATCACTGGATTGCAAAACAGAAGACACATTTATTTTTTACATGTCTTTCAACTTCAGAAAAACTCAGAATGTAGTATAGTGAAAACAATGCTTCAAAGCTTTTTATTAAGGAATTTGTGCCTTTTTGGTTTCTTATGTGATGAGAAGTTTTGTTTGTTTATTTGTTTGTTTGTTTGTTTGTTTGTTTTTGGTGTGAGTGTCTTACTATGTATATCTGACAGACTGGAATTCCCTATATAGATGAAACTAGTCTGAACTCACAATGATCCTTCTGTGCTTGCCTCTCTGCACTGGGAATTAAGGCATGTGCCACCATGACTGGCATTTGAATAACTTAATCTGTGAAAACATATTAAAATGTTTAACTTTGATATGGGTTTATGAGTTTATGTTGAAATATGACTTTTTACAATATTGGAGCATCCGTACCACTCAGAATTACCATATCCACATGTTTAATTAATCAAGTTATGACAATGTTTAAAGTTTTTAATTGGAAAATGAAGTATTTTAAAGGAATAGTATATATTATCTCCATAAATACAGTTTATAATGTTCTTTAGTTATATTGGACAATATAAACATTTATTCCAAGACCTACATTAGGTTATTGTTAAAATTTCTATACTGATAAAAATAAATCAAGGATTTGTAACATCTGCATCCTTATAACTATAATGAATGTAAAATTAATTTTTAAATCAACCATAATTACTTGCCTGAGTTAGCCTCCTAGGGTACTCTGAAAGAGTGCCACATGCTCCGTGGTGATGAATTTAAGGTGGTATAAAATGAAGGTGTAGAAGTTCCTTGTTTCTGAACTTGGTGAAAGAATGGATACTTGACCACACTGACAATTCTTTTTGGGAACTAAAAGGGGGCAGGGGAAGAAAGGGAAGGGAGGATAGCCCATGCCCGGCCAGAGTTCCACCTATGCTTTGGGCAGGCAGACGCAGAAGGACTGCCGGTCGCTTTCCACTCGGCCCTGGGTGGGCATCTAAGCCACTGACTCCACTCAACTGGGGGTGGACAAGGGGCAGCTCCCAAAAGCATGAGGCCCCAGGGTGACACCCTGTGCCCCAGGGTTATGGGAGAGAGGGCTGAGGGAGAGAGGTTCCCACACAGGCAAGAGTCTGTGCAGCAGGCCTTGATGAGCAGAGACTGTCTATGGTTTTAAAGCTTTATTATAGAAAGGCAGGGAGAAAGAGAGAAGGTGGGGGGGGGGGAGACCAGCCATGTCCAAGAGGAGAGAAAGGGGAAAGAGAGAGAAAGAGAAGAAAGGCTAGAGAGGAAGAGAGAGAGGAAAAGGAGTGAAAGAGGAGAGAGTGAGGAGGGGCCAAACAGCCCCTTATATAGTGGGTTGCTTTATCTTACTGTTGCTAGGTAAGTGGGGAAGAGTTTAGCCTGAAGGTCAGAAGTATGGGATATTGCCTACATGACTACTAACCATGCTTCTCTTGTGGGGATTGTAGGGGTGGTAACTTCAACAGAAGCCAGGGACCAGGAGACATGAGAGAACTCTTTCCATCCCATGTAGGTGAATTATCACCACTGTGTCCTGGGGTTCAGACCTCAGCTCAACTGGAGACCAGATTATCTGTGTATAGCCCAATGCCCCACAATTCTTGAATTGTACATGCAACATTCCACACAGTAGGAAGCACTGAAGGAATCTCCCATATGACTGAGTCCTGAGGAGAGTGTATTATTGACATAGGCATGTGCATGTGGATGAGAATACGGCCTCATCCATAGGAAGGTGATAATGCCATTTCCCCATATAGGCTAGACTCAAGGGGAGTGGCAAGGCATTCCTAGAGTCAGAGTATGAGTGTTGATGAACAACTGCTGAGCTGGTGAAAAACTGACATTTGCAGATGTTTAGAGCCTGAGGCTGCTTTCCTATTGAGACTAGCTAATACCTCCGTCTACGCCATATATGATAAACAGCTGACTTTCTATGTTGCCACAATAGCAGACCTTCACCTGTCCAAGCTTTTCTATATGTATATCGATTATTTTTTCATTCTTATGGTGCACTTAGTTTGAGTGGAAGAAACCAAGACTCTTGTTGCTGCACCACACTATATTTAATTTTTCTGCAGTGTCTTCCTTATGTTCAAGTAAGCTTCCATCTTACATGACTCCTTTTTACACGGATAGTATTATATTGGTGTAATGACCTCATTTTAGCTTTACTTACTCTCTATGGTCACAATTTACAAATGACTGCAATAGACATTAGGTTTTAGTATGTTTGTGAATGGACATAGCTTAACACATAGCAGTATTACTCATATTTTCAATGTTTGGTATAGTTATTAAATCTTTTAATTAGTGCAAGTTTTGTTTATCTCATGTTCAATTGATAAAATGATACCATATAGATTCATGTTCAAATGCTGACTCTGTTTTTCATCCTATAGATAAATGAATGGATTTATATGCTTGTAGTTCAGTGAAATGAGAATAGTTCTGGACTCCTTGCAATATTATTATAAAATAATCTAAAAGTAATTATAAATAATGAAGTCACAATAATTTTCATCTTCTAATGCTATTAGTATACTGTATGTTTTCTTATTTCTTATTTTTGATAAAACTACTTATGTTTATACATATTTATGTTTAGGTTACCTTCTTTGTGGTTTTGTTGTTGTTGTTGAACAAATTACCATGGATAAAATCAAAGCTAATTAATTCTCTTACACTTTAGGAAAAACAAGACTAATCTAAGCTGAAGTCCAAATGACCCACATCAATATGTCAGCATTCTGACTTTTTACAGATTTCGGGAAGAGCTTGTCTCCATCCTTCCTGATCCCTCATGCCTGTGGAAATTTCTCACCTTACAGCCATATCTTTTCAACTTTGGCTTCCATCATCATCATCATTAGGTTCTCTATGTGTTTATAATTTTATTTCCTTCCATTTTAAGAACCTTAATATATTGAAGTGAGAGGGATAATGAGGATAATCTATTAATCATTCCTGCAAAGCCATTTCTTCATGTAGACAATAATATATACCAGCAAGTTCTGGGCATCAGGACACACACTTAGCAGAGAAAATTATCCAGTTGGATATAAATTTGTTGTTGTTATGAATTTTAACTTATAGCAGATTTGAAAAATACAATGATCTGTCCATCTACATTTGTATATCGATGTCTATAAGGAAAGGGAGTGAAGAAGTTATGATGGTTTTATCAGATATTAAGTTAAAACAATATGTTATGACATTGACTGTGCAGCCTTACCAAAACTAACCATGTAACTATGATATCTTCCGATAAGAATAAATATGGTATTAATATAAAATCATACTTTATGAATATGATATTGGTTAAATTACTGTTATCTCATATGGAGAAAATAAGTGCATTACTGATAGAAAAACAGAAGCAGAAGAGGAAGCAATAGAGGCATTGATGGAGTTGTACAGGAAATACATGGTATCCATCAGATGGGATATGCAAGAGAAGAACACAATTTCCTGGCGAAAAGGTTTAATCCATCCATTCTCAAGCATTTCTAGCTTGAGCTCAACCTGATGGAATACTATGATTGAAGCCTACGAACAAGAAAAATAGGGAGTACAATAACCTGAGGGGGTAAAATAGAAATGGAGCCATGCAACCAATGTCTGTCTCACACTTCCAAAAAGCATACCACAGCTCAAGAAAGAAAGCTCTCACAAAGCAACAGGTACAGATGGCAGGGTCATCTTGAGAGTTCAGCTGATACCTACTTCCACTTCCAAAATTTTCCTTGGCTTTGACTCTGGGATGCCTACATGGTAAAATGCAGACACGGAGCCAGAAAGCTTAGGATACATGTAAAGAAAACACCCCTAGGGTATAAAAGAGACTAAATTTTCTAGTTCAAGTAATATATAAGTATCAATATTTTCCAGCTTCAAAACATCATGATTTGCTAGATAGCATTCAAGCATGTTAAGCATACAGCTTAGCTCTTGAGATATTGAGCTGTTGCCTCCAGGAGGGAAAATAGAGGACTGAAAGTCAGAAAAGTCAGAGTCAGGTACTCTGGTTTAATGTTTTCAGTAACATTAAGATTGACAGTTCAACTATTCATGGAAAAAATTAGAATTAAATTATGACAAAAATACTTCATTTCAAACCAGAATGTGTAATTCATACACATGAAATACACACTGACAAGCACACTGAGACACACACAAACATACACACATACACACACACAACTTTCACACACATACAGAAGAGAGAGGTACAGATACAAATGGATAGAGAACGAAAGAGAACTACTTGCTAAAATAACTGAAATATTTACACTGTGTACAGAAAGTATTCTCTCTTAGAAGAACTTCATGATAATTTGTGTTTAAATATTTTTTGGGGGGGGTGGGATAACAAGCATGATTATTGATCATCACTGTCTTCTTGCACACTGGAGCACTAGTATTCTGTATTGCAGTCATGATGTTTGCCTTCTCCATCTCACACCAATGGTGCATTTTACCAATATGACAAAAACTGCTTCTCCTTTCTGTCTCTGATAAGAATATCTTGAAGAAAGCATTCTTGCAAATTGGTTCTTCTCAAGCTGCCACCTAGAGGACACAAAATATAAACTATGCAGTACTAAGTCACAGTGCCTTAAGGAAACCAGGTGAGCCATCAAGTGAGACAACAGAAGCTCTCAGAGAATCAGGTGAGCCAGGTGTCTGAAGCACATATCAATTACACACATCAGAAATCATTATATCTTTCTAATTCTATGTTAGAGTTCAAGGCTGGAATATTCAGTGTAAGGACTTAATAGCAAACAGAATTCAGTATGGAAGTATTAAGACTACATAGTTTGGTTTTTAACTGCTCATAACTAGTATACTGTATTGATGTACAAAAGCAGGGACAGAAACAAGATGCTTTAAATGTCAACTAAACACAGTAGTTATGTAACTTAACTTTGCAAATTGATATTCATGAATGCAAGACTAATTAGAAAAATACAAATGGAATAAGTGCCTAATAGATGGTTAAAAGAGTATTCTGGTGTCTTCATGGGAGCAGAACAACTAGGAGTCTACCACAACAGCAAGGACCAGGAGGAAGGGGTAGAAGGGATGGAAGGAAGGGGAGTGTTGTGCAGAAAGGGTGGGGTTTTGGTGGATGATGGGTCCCGAGTCCACAAGGATTCCAGCAGCAACTACAGGACTGGGGAGGTGAGGAGGGTTTCTTGACAACTTCTCTGAGTGCAGCAGGTCCTCTAGGATGTATCAGGATATGGAGTCTTCATGAGAGCAGAACAACTAGGAGTCTGTCCAAGCAGCAAGGACTCCATATGCTGATACATCCTACAGGACCACTGCACTAAGAGCAGTTGAGCAGTTGAGGACACTCTGCCCTCACAGCACTTGAGGATCTGCTGTACTCTGCTCAGTTGAAGACCCAACAGTCTAATGGCCTTCCAGGAGGTGTACCAAAGCCAAGACAACAGAACAACACCTTCTCTGCCCCTGTGAATAGCCCCCAGTTGGAAGACCCTACAGGTGGTCTGATACAGGCAGGGCCAAAAGCCTACAAGGGGACATGAAGCAACCCAGGGACAAAAGAGGCAGACTCCATATAGTAACCCAGATCAACAAACACCAGGGATATCCAGATGGCAAAAAGCAAGCACAAAACCATAAACAACAGAAACCAAAATATGTGGGCATCATCAGAAAACAGTTCTTCCAAAACAGCAAGCCCTAAATACACCAACACACCTGAAAAATCAGGAATCTGTCCAAAAATCCTATCTTATGAAAATAATAGAGTCCTTTAAGGAGGCTGTCAATAACTCACTGAAAAAAAATACAGGGGAAATAAAAAGATAAACAGATGAAATAATTGAAAAAAGCAATCCAAGACATAAAATCAGAAGTAGAAATAATAAAGAAAACACAAATAGAGCTAGGGTCTGGAATGGAAATGGAAAACCTAGGAAAGACGTCAGGCAATACACATGTACGTAAAACCAACATAATACAAGAGATCAAAAAGAGAAAGTCAATGTAGAAGACACAGTAGAAGAGATTGACACAACTGTCAAAGAAAATTCTAAACATAAAAATCGCATAACTAAAAGCATCCAGAAAATTCAGGACACAATGAAAAGACCAAATCTAAGAATAATCAGAATAGAGGAGAATGAAGATTTCCAGCTCAAAGGACCTGAAAAAGTCTTCAACAAAATCAAAGAAGAAATCTTCTCCAATCTAAAGAAACAGATGGACATAAAGGTATAAGAAGCCTATAGAACACCAAATAAATGGGACCAAAAAAGATAATCCTCATGTCACATAATTATGAAAACACTAAATGCACAGAACAAAGAAAGAATATTCAAAGGTGGAAGGAGAAAGAACAAATAAAATACATAGGTAGACCTATCAGAATTACACCAGACTTTTCAACAGAGACTATGAAAACCAGAAGAGCTTAGCCAGAGATCATGCAGACCCTAAGAAAACACAAATGCCAAACTCAAACAGTATCTATATACCAACCCAACCCTACAGAGGATCCTGGAAGGAAGACTCCAACACAAGGAAGATACCTGCACCAAAGAAAGGACAAGATATTAGGCATCTCACAACAAAGTTAAAAGCAGAGAGCCACAAACACATAAAGTCACCGACAAAAGCAAACATATCAGGAACCAACAGTCATCTCTCTTTAATATCTCTCAATATTAATGGACTCAACTCACTTATAAAAGACATAAGCTAACAGATTGAATAAGCAAATAAGATCCAGCATTTTGTTGCATACAAGAAACACACCTCAACAACAAAGACAGAAACTATCTCAGAGTGAAAGAATGGAAACCAGTCTTACAAGAAATGGTTCCAGGGAACAAGCAGGAGTTGCCATTCTAATATTCAATAAAAAAGACTTTCAACCAAAAGTTATCAAGCATGATGAAAAAGGATACATTATATTCATAAAGGGGAAAAGTTCACCAAGAGAAAGTCTCAATTCTGAATATCTATGTTGTAACTGCAAGAGCACCCAAATTCCTAAAAGAAACTTAATAAAACTCAAAACACACATTGAATCCAACACAATAATAGTGGGAGATTTCAATGCACCACTCTCATCAATGAAACAGAAACTAAACAGAGACACAGTGAAACTAACAGTGGTTATAAACCAAATTAATTTAACAGATATCTACAGAACATTTCATCCTAAAGGCAAAGAATATACTTTCTTGTCAGCACTTCAAAGTGCCTTCTCCAATATTGCTCATATGATTGGTCACAAAACAACCCTCAACAGATACAAAAAGATTGAAATAATACCATGCATCCTATCAGATCAATATGGCCTAAGGCTGGTCTTCAAGCACAGCAAAAACTACAGAAAGTCTACTTACATGTGGAAACTGAACAGCTCTTTACTCAGTGATAACTTGGTCAGGGAAGAAATAAGGACAGAAATTAAAGACATCTTGGAATTTAAAGAAAATGTTGACACGTCATACCCAAAATTATGGAACACAATGAAAGCTGTGCTAAAAGGAAAGTTCATAGCACTTAGTGCCTTGTTAAAGAAACTGGAGGGATCTTACACTAACAACTTAACAGCACAGCTGAGAGCTCTGGAAAAAAAAGAAGCAAACTCACCCAAGATGACTAGAAGGCAGGAAATAGTCAAACTCCGGGCCAAAATCAACCAAATAGAAACAAAGAAAACAATACAAAGAATCAGCAAAACCAAAAGCTGGTTCTTTGAAAGAATGAAAAAGATAGATAAACTCCTAGCCAAACTAACTAAACGGCTAAGAGGCAGTGTCCAAATTAATAAAATCATAAATGAAAAGGGAGACATAACAACAGAAACTGAAGAAATTAAAAAATTCATCAGATCCTAATATAAAAGCCTATACTCAACAAAACTGAAAAAAAATCTAGATGAAATGGATGGTTTTCTAGACAGATGCCACATACCTAAATCAAATAAATAGCAGGTAAACTATCTAAACAGATCCTGTAGTCTCCCCTCCCCCAGCCTGAAACCTGCTTGCTCAGGGGTGGAGCTTCCTGCTCATTCGTTCTGCCACGCCCACTGCTAGAACCTGCGGAGCCACACACATGCACCTTTCTACTGGACCAGAGATTATTCGGCGGGAATCGGGTCCCCTCCCCCTTCCTTCATAACTAGTGTCGCAACAATAAAATTTGAGCCTTGATCAGAATAACTGTCTTGGCAACATTCCTTTCTCTCGCCACCTAGCCCCTCTTCTCTTCCAGGTTTCCAAAATACCTTTCCAGGCTAGAACCCAGGTTGTGGTCTACTGGCCGGACACAACAAGATCCATATCACACAAGAAATCAGAAGAAGTCATTTAAAACCTCCAACCAAAAACAAGCAAACAAAAAAATCAAATTGGATATTATGATGCTTGTTCCCTCGGACCAAGTGCAGAATTCTATTAGACCTTTAAAGAAGACCTGAAGTCAATTTTCCTTAAACTACTTCATAAAATAAACATCAGCAACACTACCTAATTTATTCTATGAAGCCACAATTCTCTGATATCCAATCACACAAGGACCCAATGAAAAAATAGAATTTCAGACCAATCTCACTTATGAATATCAATGCAAAAAAATAAAATAAAATTCTTGCAAATAAAATCCAAGAACACATCAAAGCCATAATTTACCATGATCAAGTAGGCTTCATTCCAAAGATGAAAGGTTGGCCTAATATATGGAAACCCATTAATGTAATTCACTATATAAACAAACTCAAAAAAAAAAAAAAAACTCACATGTTCATCTACTTAGATACAGAAGAAACATTTGACAAAATACACCACTCCTTCATGTTAAAAGTATTGGAGAGATCAGGAATTCAAGGTCTACACCTAAAATAATAAAAGCAATTTACTGCAAACCAACAGCCAATATCAAATTAAAAGGAGACATACTTGAAGCAATCCCACTGAAGTCAGGGACAAGATAACGATGCCCACTCTCCCCACATCTATTCTAAACAGTACTCACAGTGTTAGCTACAACAATAAGAAAACAAAACGATATCAATGGGATACAAATTGGTAAAGAAGAAATAAAGAAGAATAAAGGTATCAGTATTTGCAGATGATATGATAAAATACATGAGCAACCCGAAAAATTCTACCAGAGAAATTCTCTATCTGATAAAAACTTCAGCTAAGTGGCCAGGTATAAAATTAATTCAAATAAATCAGTAGCCCTCCTTTATACAAAGGATAAACAAAGAAAGAAATTAGGGAAACAATTCCTTTCACGATAGTCAAAAATAGGATAAAATTTCTTGGGGTAACTTTAACCAAACAATTGAAAGACCTATATGACAATAAATTCAAGTCTGTCAAGAATAAAATCGAGGGGGCTGGTGAGATGGCTCAGTGGGTAAGAGCACCCGACTGCTCTTCCGAAGGTCAGGAGTTCAAATCCCAGCAACCACATGGTGGCTCACAACCATCCGTAACGAGATCTGACTCCTTCTTCTGGAGTGTCTGAGGACAGCTACAGTGTACTTACAATAAATAAATAAATAAATCTTTAAAAAAAAAAAAAAAAAAAAAAGAATAAAATCGAAGAATATCTCAGAAAATTCAAAGATCTCCAATCATGGATTGGCAGAATTAACACAGTAAAAATGATCATCCTATGAAAGGCAATCTATAGATTCAATGTAATCCCCATCAAAATCCCAACATAATTCTTCAAAGACATCGAAAGAGAAATTCTCTAATTCATCTAGAAAGGCAAAAAATCTCAGAATAGTGAAAACAATTCTTAACAATAAAAGAAACCCTGGGGGAATCACCATCCCTGACCTCAAGCTTTACTATAGAGCAATAGTGATAAAAAAAAAAAAAAAACAAAAACTGCATGGTATTGGGTACAGAGACAGACATGTTGATAAATGGAATAGAATTGGAGACCCCACCCCACCCCCCAAAAAAGAACACTCACTTACAGACACTTGATCTTTGACAAAGACACTAAAAATATACAACAGAAGGAAACCATCTTCAATCAATGGTGCTGGTCTAACTGGTTGTCTCTATGTAGAAAAATGAAAATAGACTTATTTCTCACCTTGTACAAAGCTCAAGTCCAAGTGGATCAAGGACCTCAACATAAAACCAGATACACTGAAACCAAAAAGAAGAGAAAGTGGGAAAGAGTCTTGAAATCATTGGCACAGGAGGAAATTTCCTAAACAGGACTCCAATGGCTCATGCTCTAAGATCAAGAATTGATAAGTGGGATTTCATGAAACTGGAAAGCTTCTGTAAGGCAAAGGACATAGTCAATGAGACAAATCAACAAACTACAGATTGGGAAAAAATTTTCACTAACCCCACATTCTCTTGAGGGCTAATAACCAAAATATATAAAGTACTCAAGAAATTAATCACCAACAAACCAAACAACCCAATCAAAAAATGGGGTATAGAATTAAACTGAGAATTCACAACTGAGAAATCTTCAAATGGCTGAGAAGCACCTAAAGAAATGTGCAAAGTCCTTAGTAGTCAGAGAAATGTAAATCAAAAGGACCCTGAGGTTCCACCTTACACCAATCAGAATGGCTAAGATCAAAAGCTCAGATAACAACACATGTTGGTGAGGATGTGAAGAAAGAGGAACACTCCTCCATTGATGGTGGACTTGCAAACTGGTAAAACCACTCTGGAAGTCAATCTGGAGTTTCCTCAGAAAATTGGAAATAGATCTACATAAAGACTAAGCCATGCCACTCTTGGGAATATACCCAAAGGATGCCCCACCATGCCCCAGGGGCACATGTTCCACTATGTTCATAGAGACCTTATTTGTCATAGCCAGAAGCTGGAAACAACCTAAATGTCCCATGACTGAAGAATGGATACAGAAGATGTGGTTCATTTATACAATGGACTACTATATATACTACTCAGCTATTAAGAAGGATGACTTCCTGAGTTTTGCAGACAAATGGATGGAACTAGAAAATATCATCCTTAGTAAGGTAATTCAGACCCAAAATCACATGCATGGTATGTACTCAATAAGTGGATATTAGTTTTTTTAAAAAAGTGCTGAATACCCATGATACAGTCCACAGAACTCAACATGTTCAACAAGCTGAAATGCCCTAGTGAGGATGCTTCAGTCCCACGTGGGAGAGAGAAGAAAGCAACCACAAATGGGGAGAGAGGTAGGAACTTGTGAGGGAAAGTGGGTGGGGTGTGGGGGAGTTTGGTGGGGGGGAGCGAGGAAAACCCGATCTGGTATTGGGTGAGGGAAAAGACCTGAAGCCCCGAGGTCCAACAGAAATAATGTAAACAGACAACCTTAGGGAATAGGAGGTTGTGGGGGGGGGGGGCAGAATGCACCAGAGACCTGGGAGGTCAGAGACTTCCAGGACTCAAAGGGAGGTACCTTAGAAGAAGTGCACAATAGTAGTGAGAAGGAACTTATGGAGCCCATCTGCAGCAGGAAGACAGGACATCAAGTGAGGGATGGGGTTGCCAATGGGGATGGAAATGGAGAAGAGCCTGAGGAAAAGAAGGTCCAGAAACTGGCCCAAAGTGGGATCCAGTTAAAGGGGAGGTCCCAAGGCCTGACACTATTACTGAATCTATGGAATGCTCATAAAAAGGGCTCTATCATGACTGCCCTCCGAAAGACCCAACAAGCAGCTGAAAGAATCAGATATAGATATTTGCACCTAACCAATGGACAGAAGCAGCTGACCCCCGATGCTGAATTATGGAAGGCCAAAAGTAGCTGAGGAGAATTGTGATCCTGTAGGAGGACCAGCAGTCTCAATTAATCTGGACCTCTGAGACATCTCAAACACTGGACCACCAAAAAGGCAGCATACAGCAGCTGATATGAGGCCCCCAACATACATACACTAGAGGATGTCCAGGTCTGTGTTCCTTCAGAGATGATGCATTTAACCCTCAAGGGACTAGACACCCCAGGGAGTTTAGAGGTTAGGTGTGTTGGGGAATAGGGGCATCCATGTGGAGAAAGGATAGGGTAGGGAGGAGGTGTGGGGTGTGCAGCAGTCTGAAGGTGGATGGGGAGGGGAGGGGAATGGAATATGGAGTATAAAAATGAATTACAAATAAAATTAAATTTAAAAAGGTAAGAAACAATATAACCACAATGTTTAGAGGTTGAATCTTTGTGCAATGATAAAGATTAGGTAAATGCAAAAGTGAGAGAGAGAGAGAGAGAGAGAGAGAGAGAGAGAGAGAGAGAGAGAGGCAGACAGGTACAGACAGAGACAGACAGATAGGCATGCAGACACACACACACACACACACACACACACACACACACACACACACACACACCCCTACACACACAGTTTTATATGTGGTACCCTCTGCTACCTCGAGACACTTCTGGTGAGCAGATTGTAACCAGAGTAAATTCTGTGATATCTTCAGATGTATCAAAATTGGCCTTATTTCTTGAAAATCATCCTAATTGAGTATTTTATTATATAAATGCTACATTAATTTATACTTCCAACCTACCCAAGGAACTCATGTCCCTCCTGTTTGCCTATACCATTTCATACACACCCTGCAAAGTAGGAAGCCTTGGCTGGCACATGGCCAACACCATCCATAGCCTTCACCCGTCCCCACAAGAGCTACTACCTATAGCTAAACAGTGTAGACTTCCACACAACTCCTTTCCACATTTCCATTCAACTCCAGACATCCCGTGGATTCATAAACATTTCACTTAGACCCAGCTTGAGGAGTCAGCCAGAACCTTCCCTCCACACACCCTCCTCAACTGCATGAAATTCTTCTTGTCCTACTTCCAGTGCTCAGGTCTAATCTAATCAACTCCGAACACAGTACTTCTAACATTTAGTCCTCATTCACAACAGCCAAAGCTCCTGGGTCTATATTACCTTATCACATTACAAAGGAGAACAGCAGACAAAAATGATACAAATAGAGAAATGAGAAAATAGAGAATGGTTTTTAATTGGGAAATGAGATGAAAAATCAATACAGAAGAGGTAGAGGAGAGAAACACAACACCAAAGATGTTTGGAAAACTCCTAAAGAATCATATTTATTTAACTAAATTTATGTGTAAGTTATGTGTGTGTATATATATAAAATTTAAATAGAGTTATATCACTTGGGCTCTCAGGGTCTATACCTGCAATGTCAGTGTACTGAACACAGACATTGCTTCTAGAACTAAACAGAGATTAACTGAGATACCTGTTCCTAGTTCTAATCAAAAAGTTGGTTTAAAACCATCAAACAATTCCTAAATATTGTTTGGTCTCTACAAAGTGGTACAAACTGAGACTTGGGGATCATAACTTGGGGAGATAGTACTCATAAAGATTCTTAACATATTCTTCAAACTATCTTCTGCATTGTCTGCCTTGAAATACCTGTTCAAAGATCTAGATAATAAAGGGAGAATTGGAAGAGTCACCTTAGATAATTCTTCACCACACATACCCAAGATAACTTAATGCTCTTCTCTGTCTCTCAAATGTATCTTATCTTTATAAATTGGATTACAAACATTTAGTGGAATTTTCTATAATGATTTCTGAAAATTTTCTTCTAAACACACTATTGTTACATCAGTCTTTCCATTACTTCGTTTCAGATGATGAACAACATTACATAATTGCAACTCAAAAGTCAAATGTTACAGAGGCTGAAAAAAATCATGAATGGTAATAATTAGTCCTTTTGGTAAGAGTTGCAATTTTTCTAAAAATACCCAAACTTATAATTATAACTTTGATTAACAAATTTTATACATGTAATTACAATTCAGAATTCTAATTTACAAACAGTAGTAATATAAATGTGTTTTGTCTTAAAATGAAAATTCTTTACAGTAATAACTGAAAAGAAATTAGCAACTAAAAGAAACATACACTAGTGTTCTGCTCACTGTTGACTTTCTGTATTGTATTTCATTAATTACTTTATAGTTTAGGTATTAGGATTTTAAAATTCCTATAGGATATCACAGAAAGGTTGATTTATAGACCTTTGCTAACAGTAGAACAGTGTGAAATGTCATAGACTCCAAAATCACTTTCTCCTTTATATTTCACTTCATAACCTCAGGCTAATATTAAAATATTTAGTATAGTCTAATCATTTCCTGCCTGGTGGATTATATTAAAATATATGGTTTTGTGGGTATAGAAATTAAATATGTGAGCAATCAACCTTTGCTAAAGTTTACTGGATGTGAATAAAATACAAAAAAATGAGCATATTTACAATTTCTTAATGTGTGTCCTCCTAATGATCTAATTGCTCTTTTGTGGGTTGTATTTTATAGACAAGACAAATGACATAATTTAAAATTATTTTGTTCTTGTAGAATTTGAGATGATAAAGTTATACTAACCTCTTGTTGAGTTTTTCTCATAAATCATTTTAAAGTTACAGGCTATCTCATACAGTCTTCTGACACCTTGACAATAAAGAAGAACTTAACATCAGTCCTGGGGGTGTTGTTCTAAAGTGTTTTCCTACAGTCAAGTAATAAATCAATGATGGACAGGAAGGAAGTCTACCACATTTTACTCGGGTTATATTAAATCTACATTACAATATAAAACCTGATTTTATCAAAGGTAGGAGAGGGTCCAGTTGAATACAGGCTATACCTATATATTTGCATTTGAAAATCCCAGGTGAAGGATTTTCCTACAGCTGGGGAAGTTCTAGGAAGGTGCAGCAACCATTTCCATAATTTCTCCTAGAGGCTTTAGAAGTGTTATTTCAGTAAGAAACAAAACTTAGTTCTTTTTCCCTCAATTTACTGTTGTTTGACCAGATGTTTTGGCACTTAGATAAAGGTAATGAGTGTATTGGAAATGATGAAATTAACTGCTACTTTTGGAAGGAAATGTGATGTAATGCTTTTTAAAAATTGGCTAACCTTCGATGTGTATTTTATACAGTAATACAATGAAAAGTGTGAGAGTTTGCACGAACTTGATTTACACATCCAGAATAACTTCCCTGACTTATGTGTAGATCCAATACGACCTATTTTTTAGGCTAAGCTTCTTGGACAAAAAGCTATAACCATTTTCAAAGGAGTGAACGATGTTCACTATTTATAAATGTCACTCATGTACCAGCAGCAATGCCAAGTAGGATTACCTGAAAGGTTTGACTTGTAAAAAAAGGGGGGGGGGGTGTCCCTTATTCTTTTCTTTTCTTTCCTTTCCTTTTCTTTTCTTTTCTTTTCTTTTCTTTTCTTTTCTTTTCTTTTCTTTTCTTTTCTTCTTTTCTTTTCTTTTCTTTTCTATTGATCATTTTATTAATTTACATTTCAAATGATATCTCCCTTCCTGGTTTCCACTTTGCAAACTCCCAATGTCATGCACCCCCCTCCCCTTTGCCTCTATGAGGGTGCTCCTCCACCCACTCATCCATACCTGCCTCAGTGCTCTAGAATTCCCCTATGCAGAGGCATCGAGCCTCCACAGGACCAAGGGCCTCCCCTCCCACTTGATGCCAGATAAGGTCATCTCCTGCTACACATGTATCTGGAGCCATGGATCCCTCTGTGTATACTCTAATTGGTGGTTTAGTCCCTGGGAGCTTTGGGTGGTTCGGTTAGTTGTTCTTAAGATTAAAAAGCAAAAGAAAGTCAGGTGTGCATGCATAGAACACCCCTCTCACCTGGAAGAATTATAGAAAGGTGGAGAAAGAGTAGAGATACATGCAGTATCATACTATATACTGTTAAATGGTGTCCATAATATGAGTGCTCATGCTGAAGGTAAGGGATATAGAGGTTTCCATTTCCATTTCTTTCCCAACAGTGAATTTCCAAAGTTGCTAGCGATGTAAGTTGTACAGACAGCCGATGACTGATCCTTCAATGCTGTTTGTTCTTCTCTTTTGCCACAAATTCAGACGGAGTTGGAATATACCCATTTATGTGATGAAGTTGTATGTAAAATGGACTGAGATTTTGTGAATGCCAAGGAATGCTCAAGTCTGGTTGAGTCTATTGGAAGAGGCACTTTAGGGAAAGCCCACAGTAGTTCTGATCTTTGCCATTCAACTCCCAGGAACAGAGCCTATAGGTTTTTTCTAGTAAGGACAACTATGTATATATTGGAAAAAGTAAATGTTTTAATTTTAAAGTGCATGTTCCTCCGAAAACTTGAGTTGAAGTAGTGCCTAGTAGTCATTTATCATGGTACACAAATAGGGTCCTCAGCTGGGCGTGGTGGTGCACGCCTTTAATCGGAGCACTTGGGAGGCAGAAACAGGTGAATTTCTAAGTTCGAGGCCAGCCTGGTCTACAGAGTGAGTTCCAGGACAGTCAGGGCTACACAGAGAAACCCTGTCTCAGAAAAACAAACAAACAAACAAACAAACAGGGTCCTCTCAAAGCCACAGCATCAGCTTGAAAGGATGCTCTTAAGCTGCAGCTTGGCCTGCTTCTCTAACTGTGCAACATGCCTTTCTGCCCATAACTGTTTATTTCAATTTTTAATACTATTTGTTTCTTTTCTCACACATTTATGTGAAAGAATTATTAATAACTATACCTAACTCATCTGGTACATTTTGGTGAAAAACAAATAACAAATTCATATTTGAGAGGTGATGTACCATGTTAAATGCTAATGGGATTCCTGAATGGAAGACATCCAACATGGATCAAGACTTTGCCCATATGTGAGGGTTTTGTCTAAGCACTTTTTTATAAGCTTTTTATTGCTTGAACAGCTACGGAAGCAAACAGAGACATATTATTTATTAATTGTGCACCGTTAATAGCAAGGTCTCACCAACTGCCAATCCATATGGACATAAAGCCCAGAGTCCTAAATCTGTTCAGATTAATTTCTTTCAACAGCATCCAACAGCGTGAAGGGGAAGCAAGAAGCCGGGTTATGCCCCTGCCTTTTTATGCCTTGCTCCGGAGATTAGATCGCTAGGACCTCTGTCCGGGCACGAAAAGCTGCAGCACTTCTTGGTCCTATCCTGGCTAGAGATTTGCTCAGAAGGAGATGAAAGAACTTTAGATCTGTTTTGTTTTCTCTAGACCTTGTGCAAAGCTAGCATAATCCTTCAGAGGCGGTGTAGGGGAGATAAAAAACTTTTCAGGAAGCCCAAACAGCTACAATGTCTAATTACATAGTGGCAAACTCTTGGAAAAGTTCAAACTTAGGAAACAATTAGACACAACTGCAGATTTCAAAACCTTTGTATTTGGGGTTACTAGTTACTTTTAGTGACAAATTGAAATTTAATGTGAAATCTTTCTGGTTTAATCATTAACACAACCAAATATATAGAATTCTAAATGTTATTGTGTTAATTAAAATTAGAATATTTTCTAATATTTCCTAAATGTTGCAATGTGACTTAATTTTACCAAATGAATTATCAGTTTAGTGAGGGACCTCAAATCATGCTACTTACAGGGCTGTGGTCTCTGCTGATAACTTGAAAGGATTTCTGTTTAGCTCATTTTTGAGCTGTATCTGGGTGTGTTGGTAATGGATTCAACTGCTCACCACAAACATTTATTATCCTTCACTCCCTAGACCCATTGTTCAGCAAGCTTTTAGAAAACCAACAATTTCCAGTTTCCACACAAAGCACTTTATAGACTGTTAGAGATTGTTAATAATGTGTTAGTAAAAGTTGAGAAGACATAAATTACTGAATTTGTGGCAATTTACTGTTCAAACAGGAATTGTGAATTCGCTATTTGTAGCACCAGTAACTTAAAACAAAATCACTTCTACCATGTTCCCCATTTAAAAAGCTGTCAGCATGAAGCAGAAACTATAGATTTAAAAGTAAAAGACAAATACATCTAGGCTCCCGGGTCCTTTAATGTTTTTTTATCACATGCTAAAAGAAGTGCTATAGTGATATAATCTATAAGAAATATATTGAAGGAATCTAAAGTTCAAGGCTAGGAGGAAAACACTGAGAAGTCAGATGTGTGATCCATTCCCCATACACTGAATGAGCTGCAAGAACCAACGAAATCATGTTTGCCTAAAAAACAAAGCCTGACTTATAAGAACTGCCTTCGTTACCCAGTCTCAGTACCTGTTGAAAACAGTAAACAGTGGTAACTCATCAGAATCTCTGTATGTGTCTTTTGTGTCTCTCCCTATATATGTATCTCTTCTGCCTCCCCCAACGCAGCCACTGGTGTGTATGTGTGTGTGTGTATGCCTGTATCCCTGTCTGTCTGTGTGTCTGTCTGTGTGTCTATCTGTATTTATGTATCTGTCTATCTGTGTTTCTGCATGTGTGTGTGTGTGTGTGTGTGTGTGTGTGTGTGTGTGTGTGTGTGTGTGTGTGTTTACAATCTTGGCAATGACCGTGGCTAAGTTATATTACTTTCTATTTTCAAACAAGTAATTGAAGTAAGTAACTACTTCCAGCATCCTGTTTTTGTGTGCCAGTTCATTCTTAGTGACTTTCTATGCTTTGTGTGTTACACATACGTGGTGAAGTAATATTTAATCACCTCAGTAACCGCGTCACAGAAAAGCCTGACTATGACTATATATTTCTCTTTCTTTTGTTATCTTTCTTTTCCCTGAACCTTTATGTTTTAAATCCAGTATGTATGACTAATGTTTTATTAATCTTGAAGATTGTTTCTGAGCACTTGGGAAGGAGCTGTCCTTTGACAGCATCAAGTGTAGCAGGCAGCAGCTTGTGAAGATCTAATGAAAATCTGTCTGTGCAGATGCACAAATTGACTAAAGAGGGTACATCAAATGTTAACTCATAGATGCAGAAGCAATATGCAAATAAACTTGGTGCACCATCATTTTTAATGAAATAAGTTATTCAGCCCTTACATTTAAGAAACTAATAAAATAATGCCTTGGCTCAGCAAATTGAAATCTGTACTCACTTCCTTTGAATTTACTGATTGCTAAATTCATTTCTCTTTGACACCAGATGGATTTGAACTTATTAACCTGAAATGACTTACAAATCAATTCACCTCAGGTAAACTTAAGATTAAGTGATTTTAGCTGTTCATAAGTATATCTCTATAATTCTACATATATATATATATATATATATATATATATATGATTGTATATACATATGTATGCATAAGGGACAGACTAAATTTGATTCAGTATTGATAAAACATTGTTACACAAAATTTCTAATATCTATAAATTTGTACTAAATTTAAAAATGAAATGAAATTAATTATGTATATATTTGCAATGCTTTAGTTTTCATTATATTATTTTCATTGAAGAATTAATTAATGTAATTATCATTTCATAGCTGGAAATATTTACTATAATGGAATATATTTATTACAAAGAAGTTTACAATTGATAATGTGACCATAAAATACTGAAATCAAAGAGAATCTCTAGGGAACCATAGGATAGCTATAACGTTGTCTTGAAAATATATTTTTTCTAATAATGAATGTAGGCTTACCAGTATTAAGAGTCTTATGCTCTTCAATAAGCAAAAGCATTTCAATAAGAAAAGAAAAGAATGAAGTATAATGGTAGGGTGAGTTATAGATGATGAGACAATTTAACCAGAATCTATTCACTTAGTTATCAGTGAAAAATCCATCCGTATTTGCTGATTGCTTTAGTATTGGAATTCTAAAAAACCATCATGAAAAGGGAGAGCACCAAGAGAAAGATATTGTCTAATATATAAAGGCATCCTGGGAAGGTACTCAATGCAAGTAAAGGAAAGGTGATATGTCTACTTTTATACTCTTTTACACAACTCTACTAAACTTTCCCTGTCTTTAGAAAGAAGGAACGCTTTTTTTTTGCCTGTTTATTATAGAGAAACCTTTTACCTTATGTCTTTTAAATAAAGCACATAGCACGGAATCGATTATAAAGGTAATAACCCATATCATTTGCTCAGCCATTCATTGACTCTTTAATCGTAGACGATCCATAGTATCATTTATCAAACAATAACTTAGGTAGAAAGTCTCTGGGTAGGAACAAATATATTATGTATTTGAATGTATATAAAATGCCATTGTTAAGAAATATGTGTAGTAGAAATATATAAGTAAAATTACAAACAATACTTACAAATTAAGGCCTTTCTTATAAATTTACTTGTTTAAATTTTCGTTTTGAGTATCATAACGAAGCTTTAATCTCAGTGGTTTAGGTAATTTCAAGATAACTTATTTAAGTGAAATCTGTAGCAATAATAAGATTAGATATTCATAGTTTACAATTTTAGGAGGAAAATTATAACTGTAAGACATTACATAAAAGATTTTCAAAAAATAGCAATGAAGGTGGTACATGTGTTTAATCCTAACACTCTTGGAGGCAATCAGGGGAAGATCTTTGAGTTTGGGACCAGCCTGGTCTACAGAATGAGTACTAGTAAAACCAGTGCTACACAGAGAAACTTTGTTTCTTAAAAACATAACCCCAGACCAAGCCAACCAACCAAACAACCAAAAAGATTTTGGAAAAGTAAATACATTAAGTTAATTACCTGGCCATTAAATGTTTGGAAGATTTCAAACCCTAGTTATTGCACTCTTGAGATGTAGCTCTATTTATTAGTAAGCTGCTTGTATATTTGTACTAAAATATATGATATTATTATAATAAAAACCATGCTCTTTTCTGAGGAATTGCCCTAACTCCTTTATTAACTTTCAATCTGTGAAATTTTAAATCAAATTATTTAAAAAGACAGACCCAATTATACTACTCCTGGGCATATACCTAAAAGATGTTCCAACATGTAACAAGGACACTTGCTCCACAACATTCATAGCAGCCTTATTTATAATAGCCAGAAGCTGGAAATAACCCAGATGTTTCTCAATGGAAGAATGGATTCAGAAAGTGTGGTACATCCACACAATGGAGTACTTCTCAGCTATTAAAAACAATGACTTCATGAAATTCTCAGGCAATTGGATGGAACCAGAAAATATCATCCATAGTGGGGTAACTCAGTCACAAAAGAACATACATGGTATATACTCATTGGTAAGTTTATATTAGCCCCAAAACTCACAATGCCCATGGTACAACTAACAGACCATATGAAGCATAGGAGGAAAGAAGACCAGGGTGTGCATGCTTCAGCCCTGCATTGAGGGGGGGGATAGTATGATTACCAGAGGTGGAGGGAGGGGGATCTGGGATGGAGAGAGGAGGGGGAGGAAATAAGGGGGCAGTATCAGGGACTGGAAGGGACAGGAGACAGGTACAGAGAATACATATGTAGCAAGGGGAGATGAAAAAATGGGGATACCCACTGGAGGGTCCCTGACGTCAGAGAAATGAGAGGCTCCCAGGACCTACTGGGGATGATTTTAGCAGAGAAGGGAAGATAGAACCTGTAGAGACCACCCTCAGTAGATAGGCACTATCCCCAGTGGAGGAATGGGGCCACACACCATCTCAAAGTTTTTAACCCAAAATTGTTCCTATCCAAAGGAAGAACAGGGACAAAAACTGGAGCAGAGACTGAAGGAAGGGCCATCTGGGGACTGCCCCACCTGGAGATCTGTCCTGTCTGCAGAAACCAAACTTTGACACTTGCCTTTGCCAAGAAGCACTTGCTGACAGGAACCTGGTGTGGCTGCTCCTTCAGAGGTTCTGCCAGCAACTGACCTATGCAAATGTGAATGCATGAAGCCAACCATCAGACTGAGCTTGGAGACATGGTAGCAGAGCTTGCAGAAGGACTGAGGAGCAGAAGGGGACTTCAACCTCATAGGAAGAACAACATCAGCTGGCCAGACTACCCAGTGTTCCCAGGGACTAGACCACCAACCAAGGAGTGTACAGGGAGGGGTCCATGACTTCAGATACATATGTAGCACAGAACGGCCTTATCTGACATCAATGGGAGAAGAGGCCCTTGGTCCTATGGAGGCTTGATGCCCCATTGTAGGGAGATGCTGGAGGGGTGGAGCAGGAGAGGGTAGGTGGGTGGGGAAGCACTGTCATGGAGGCAAAGGGGAGGAAAGAGAGGGAGTTTGTGGGATGGGGGGCTTGTGGAGTGGTAACCTGGAAGTGGAATATCATTTGAGATGTAAACAAATAGAATGATTAATAAAAAAATCAAACTATTTCCCCATTAAACTGAAAAATAAAAGATAAGTGCACACTACATAGAAATATGAGTGTGATGACAATTGTATGAGAAATTCTGATCAGCAGCAGATAATTTTTGTATTAGCAGAGGAGAATAGACTATTTGTAAAGCTTGGTGGCACTTTTTGTGTGTCTTCTTAATATAGAATCATGAAGTTCTTATAATTCTAAAAAATATTTAAAGAGTAATTCCCACTTAGTCCAAACATATATAAGATGCAACCCTAGATGCTATAAGTATATGTGTATGTACATGTGTGTATCTGTATGTCTGTGTGTGCGCCTGTGTGTGTTTATGTGCATATTTAAATGTATGTGTATGTGTGTTCCCATGTTTACATATGTGTACATGTGCACATGTGCATATGTGTGTGTATGAGCATGCATATACATACATTGTGTGTGGTGGTGGGTGGGTGGTTGTGTGGCAGAGGAAATGGATTTCATTCTGGACAGATTAATTGGGGCATAGGTCTACTCAACAAACTTTAAATTTCTACTTGGTCTTCATATCAATTTTTGTTTCTAAGGATTTAGTTAAACTGCACATTCTTTTATGACTTGGTCATTATACCTGTGGTTTCTTTATACTTCCTCTATTATTTTCTTTCCACAAAATTTATGTTCCAGTCTAGTGCCTACTGGATGACCTCCCTCTTTCAGGACACATACAACCCATCTTTGCCTCCTCTCAGTGTTCAGTGCCCTAAAAATCCTGCTCCTTCCAGATGCATACTGCAAAACTCTAGTGACACAAGTGGTTTACATATTGGCTAGGTAAATTTTCTGTTGTATATTCAGCCAAACTCTTTATATTGAGAAATATATCCTCATTTTCTCTATGCTGAATTCATTGCCAGTCTTCAATTTGGAAATGTATAGTAAGTAATTCTTAGGTGAATAAAGTCAGAGGAAGGTCTTTGCCCTAATGGAATTAGTAGACATGGATGCATTCTGCCATTCTAGATGAATATTGTGGTCTAGTATTTTTCCACATCTTTCATGTATTCATAAGAATGAGACAAGCAGCCTAAAATGAATCCATAATTGTTAAAAGCAGCATTAAAGTTTTATTCTTTGGACTCACATATTTTAGGTCTGCTCTGTAGGCTTAGAATTTTCAAAATCTTCTTTAATAATGGTTCCAAAACACCTCAAACTCCTTTCTAGCCCAGCATCCAAATGTAGAGGAGAAAAGATAGCAAGTAGGACAAGGAGAGAGCAACCTGTGTAGAAGTAGTTCTGTGGAGGCAATTCCAATATTCATTTGCCAGAATACCAGTATTTCAGTTCAGTATACCAACAATCCAGTTCAAAAGTACCACCAAATGTAAATCAACAATGGCAGCACAGTCTAGCAGAGACTGCCGGGCATTGGCTGAATCAGCAGGAGTCACAAAGCAGTGGGAACAACCAGGACCAGTCAGAATGCCAGGAGTTCTCTGCTGTTGCTCTCTCAACAAAGTGAAGATAAGAGAAGCAAGAGCAATGATGCATTGCACAGCTATGTAAGTGCACTGCCACTGTCCATTGAGTCCTACTCATACTCTCTTCAAATGTCATGTGCCCTCTCAGGGTGTCTTTCATCAGTAAAACATCACATGAGTCTGCATCACATGATACAACCAGAAATTTCCACTTGACTATTCTACCACTTGCTTTTATATACCCTTACATGGTTGAAACTTAAAAATAATATTAATTTCTTTTGTGGTAACATTTCATTGTTTCTTGTGACATGGTATCACTCTTTCCTAAATCATCTAGCCTGGTTTTAAAACCTAAAGAATTCTGCATAGCATTCTGAATGCTGGAATTGCAGGATGAATCCCAACTCATTCAAGAAAAACATTTTTGTAATCCTTCAGTTTGCATCATGAAAATTCATTTCATACATATGTCGTAATCCAAAAATGAGCCAGCTAGGTTATGGCACCAATCTCAGGGAAAAACCGATTCCTTCACAACAATTTAGACCAGTTTATGGTACAGTTCAATTAACCAATTTTACCGTTCAGAGTTTAACCCTAGTCCCAGAAAACAGCATGAGCGTGTGTAAAGAAACGTAGTTTCTATCTACCTCAATAAGGGAAATAAAATAATTAATTCAGACTAGAAGAAAGCCTTTGAGAATACATCTTCAAACAAGTCACCAGTCCCTACATCGATGTCACCTCTGATTTCTCACCTATGTCTAAATTTGACCATATTTATTACTTTAGATATTCCTATCGATCTTTTCCATAATTTCTCTGTTTCACAATTTAAGTGAATTCTAAACACTATCTTTAGACCAATAAAGTGATTTGCCACACTATAGACGTCCTCCAATGTTGAACACAATTGCTTTTTAGTCTGTGCTGACACTGCTGTGAATACTAGGAGCTCTACATTATTTTATCTTACTTCAGTCTTAGAGTAGCCATGTGTACCTGGGTACTAGTGTTTGGCTTTCAGAGTATCGATATACCACTTTCTAGTAGTGTTCAACTTGTCCTTGTATATGTGTTTGGTATAATCTTGGAAATTTTCTACATAGCTATATCAGTGAGGAATCTCTCTGGTAAATATATAAAACGAAAGACAATATTTATCTATCTTCAGTACTTAGAATTAGTGATCCATCAGGAAGAGGTATGCTAGCGATGGGGTAAGCATCCTATCTATCTACTGTGTACACTTGTCTCTCCTCTTACAACTTGTTGAAAGGAGCTACTGTCCTTTAAATTAGCTCCAGGCTTTGTGCCATAGATAGGAGACTCCACAGCTTTCTAGTGTTTACATAACAGTTGATGAACTCCTGCATGCAATCCTCATGGGATACATATTTGGTCTCTTACTGTATTCTAGTTATTTCCATTAAGGTTTAATGACAGCCATGGAACAGTCTTGTAATTGATAAGACGCTTCTAATGAGGAAGATTATAAATTCTTTGAAGTGATGTACCTAGGTTCTCCTCAAATTGTCGAGTTGATTACTGACTTTGCACCTCGATTGTAAAAGATGTGGATGATGTTATTGATAGAGAATTCATCAATGTTTATAGCTTCAGGCTTATAATGCTGGAAGTTAAATTTATGTGTAATCAGCAACTTGTTAATTTACATTAAATTTGTCTGCATAACTGTAACATAGCCTAATATGGTCAAAGACTACTTAATTCTTCATGAGATGAAATGCCTATTACTAAGAAAGGAGGTCTATAAAGGCATAGGTGTCAATGGCAAAGGTGAGCCTTTAGTGCCAAAACACTTCCTCTATGGCCACGGTCTTTTCTAGCTTTTTCAAATTCATGTATAAGAAAGCTAGAATCATGTACTTAATAATGTTATTAAACCAAATATGTTGTTTCATTTTCTCAAAATCAGGTTTAAAAGAAACATTATAGCATTTTCGTTCTCAAAATTTGAAATCATTAGAGAAATTAAGACAGGAAATATTTGTCCATAAAACCTGAGAGTCACAATTACAGTTCTTGACCACTGAATTTTCAAATTGCTAAAAGAACTGATAACCATAAAACTCTGGTTTATTTTACGTAAGTGATCGATAATGATGATGTATAAATGTATAAATGATCCCTCCAAAACATCCCTGAAACTGGCCACCTGTTTGATGATCTGTAGCTTCTATAAGGAGAATTATCATCCTGGCCATGGTGCCACCTCTTAAATGATTTTTAGATGTCATTCTCAGATCATAAAATTGAAATTAGCAACCCAATGGACTCCCTGTAAGTTATTTCTATCACTCCTGTTGATGTGTGAAATTGATCATTTTGAGGGTGATCAGAAGAATCGATCTGAGATCTGCAGTTCTCCTGTATATTATAAGAAAGATTTTTGCATTGAACCCGTAGTTCATCAATTGCAGGGGAGCACATATCAACAGGTAGAGTTCTGGGTTTCATAGATGGCCCAGCAGTTGAAAGGAATTACTGCTCTTCCAGAAGATCTGGGTTTGGTTCTCAGTACCCACATTAGATGGTTTACAGCCAAGTGCCTGTAACTTCAGCTTTAAAGGATCCAGTGCCATCTTCTGGCCTCCATAGTTACCCACACACATGTGTCATTTAATTATCCAAAACATTACACAAATACACAAAAATAAAATTTAAAAAATGTATTATATATTATACTATAGGCTATATGCTATGCATTATATTATAACGTGTGTATGTGTGTGTGTGTGTGTGTGCATATGTATACATATGTCCTCATACCAACTTCTGTATTATTCAGAGATCTCTAGCATCACAGAACATATGAAATGTCTTTCTAGATTGAGCAAATTTATTATGATGACTTATAGTCTGCAATTTAACTTCCTAACAATGTTCAAATGTGAAGTGGAAGTCCAAGAATCCAGTAGTTGCTCAGTTTCACAAAGCTACTTGTTTCAGCTGGTCTTCTGTAAAAGTAGATTGCAACAGATGTACTGTCAAGAAAATGCAAGCAGCAAAGAAGAACAAATCTTCCTTCTTCCAATGTCCTTATGTAGGTCTACAACAGAAGGTGTGGCCCAGGTTAAAGGTGTGTGCCACCATGCCTGGATCTGGGCTTTGTTTTGTCCCAGGTTGACCATGAACTCAGAGATCTCCTTGCCTTAGTGTCCTGGGCCTAAGCTTTTCATAGTTACTATGCCTCAAGATCTCCATGCCAAGATCCAGGTCAGAAACTTGTGTCTTCCAGCCTCAAGATATAGATCTCAGGTGACCCTTCCAGTTCTGGATTCCATTTCATTCCAGATATAGTCAAGATGACAACCAGGAATAGCCATGTATGTATGGATGTTGTTGTATATATATCATGGAGTTTCCCAATACTCACATAAAAACCATTTGAGCCAGAATCTATCTGCAGTCTCAGACCCAGAAAAGGAGCAGAAGAATGGTCTTTGCAGATTTCTCTTTAGGAAACCTAGTCAAATCAATGAGCTACAGGTTTAGTGGGAAAGTCTTTCTTATAATATGCAGGGGAACACAAGAAAAGTGCCAAATCATATCCAACACTTGTCACCACATGTGTCCAAACTTGCATACCCACATTCATACCCACAAAATTAAAGTAAAAGCTATGGGTTTCCTCATTCTATAATAAATGTCCACTTGCCAGCTTTAAATTTGTCACAATCATTTTAAATTCTGGTGTTTTTATGCCTGTACCTACTTCCATAATAATGGCCATATATTTTTAAGTTTTATAATTGCAGTATTTCTTCTCTGAGACTTGTTTTTATTACAGACATTTATTGCCCTGTGTGGGGGGGGGGGACTCCCAATTCTAGTGGACTAACATAGTTCCCTTTTACTCTCCATGGTTTTATAGTTTTCCTGGTTTCCAGTAACTAATTCTTATATTGGATTTCTTTCTCATGCAGTTACAATATGCTATAAACTTTCCCTAAAGGCTTGCTGTGCTGTGCATGTAAGATTGCCCATTCATATTGCTCTCCATCTGTTCTAGCTGTTGCCTAGGAGTTCAATTTCTTGTTCAACTACACTGAGTCTGTTTTCTTAATGGAAACATTGCACAGGAATCCTCAAGGCCCAGAGAGAAGCCAGAATTCTTATGACCTCATAGATGATTCCTAAGAGTGTTACTTCTATTGAGTTAGGTAAGCAACCCACTAAGATAGTATGTAGACAAATGGCAAGAAAGTGGGCATCTGAGGGTAGAAAAAAATGAATAATTTTGGAATCTGCAAAAGAAGATAAATAAAAATTCAGAGGAAAACAATAGTGCCCAGGAGTCTATGAGGGTGACTCTATATGATACTCTTAGTGGTGGGGGATATTGAACCTGAAGTGGCCACATCCTGTAGCCACTCTCAGTAGAAGGATAAAGACACCAACCCACCCACAAAACCTTGTATCCCAAATTTGTCCTGATTACAAGAAAAGCAGGGACAAATTTATAGCAGACTGGGGGAATGGCCAACCAATGACAGGCTTAACTTGAGACTCATCACTTATGCAAGAACCAATCCCTGATAGTATTAATGATACTCTGTTATGCTTGCAAACAGGAGCCTAGCATAACTGTTCACTTAGAGACTCTACCCAGCAGCTGATTGAAACAGATGCAGAGACCCACAGCCAGTCATTAGATGGAGCTTTGGGGACTTATGTAGAAGAGTTGGGGCAAGGTTTGAAGAATACCATAAGACTAACAGAGCCAACTAATCTGGACCCTTGGGGTCCAGAATCAAAGAGAAAGCATGACTGTATCTAAGACCCTGAACATATGTAGCAGAAGTGCAGCTTGGTTTTCATGTGGGTCCCAAACAACTGGAGAGGGGGCTGTACCTGGTTCTGTCACCTGGTTCTGCCTGTGGGTTCTGTACCCCTAACTGAGCTACCTCATCTGGCCTCAGTGGAAGATGTGCCTAGTTGTGCAGTGACTTGATGTTCTAGGGTAGGTTGATACATGGAGGGCCTCCCCCTTCTTAGAGGAAAAGGGGAGGGGAGGATGTGAGTTGGGTAATAGGAGGAGAGCAGAGAGCTGTGATTGGAATTTAAAGTTAGTAAATAAATAAATTATAGAAACAAACAAACAAACAAAGCACAAAGCAAAACAGAGTCCAGAATGAAACTATTAGTTAAATAAATACAAGATCCTCACATTCTGGACCTCTGCTACTGCATAGTCTTCATGAATTCCTTTCAAAGGTTCTCAGCCACATTATAAAATAGGAAAACTTATGAATTTTCCAATTTTCAAATTATTTCTCATTTTTATTTATTTTAAATACTACTATTCATACATGAATCATAGTTTAGCAGTTCACAAAGACATATATGCCAGAAACCATAGGTTATTTTATCATGAATGATCAGCCCCTAATCAGTACCAAATACCTAAATGATATAACATTTTCATTATATAGTGTCTGGTTAGATGATTCTCAGAGATCCTCCTACAACACAGTTTTGATTTTTACAGAATATTTTAATTAACTCAAAATTTGCTTTTCTTTATACTATGTTGATTTTTAATTAACCTCGATCATTCAGCTCATCTAAATAATGACTACAATTATATAACACTAAACCATTTTAGCAGACTGAGATTATAATGGCTGTTAGTGAATATTTTTCGTTTTATATCTTAAATGTGTTGGTCTTTTGCCTTCCAAACCATAAGGTAGTTAGATGTTGAACCATATGTGCATTCATAAAAACTTTAGGAGTAAATTACACAGGTAATTGAAGATCCTTAAATATATATTATGAAAATGTTATAGAAAATTGCTTACCCCCTATGTGCCATAATTTAAAGATATAACAAGGTAATATCGTGTATTTTTTTGTTGACCTGTATTGAGGGGTTTCCTAAGGATGCTCTAGTTTCAAGAAAGTGTTTCCTTTTTATCAATGGGATTAAGACAATAGACGTTAGCATCCTAAGAAATGCTTCTCACCCAACCCATTCCCCAAATAGATTATTGCCTTGAAAATGTGAGCATCACTGCTTTCAAAGCTGAATAACTCAGTTATTTACCACACAATATTCATTTAAAAGATCTATAAGCAACAACTATATTAAACTTTTGGAGAGATATTTTTAGGCATTGGAGAGATATTTTTAGGCAGTGTTCCGTCTCTGGCTTTCGTTTGTGAAGTGCAAACGTAGTAGATTTCGTGTAATGTGATCTGATAGATGTAAAGGATCCTCTTTGCTTTTCTACTGTGAATATGCTGTGAGAAGATAGGAGAGTGTTCTTCCAGTGATGCAGGAGAATAGCTGTGGTGGCCTCAAATGGTAACAAGCATTTCTAACTTGACACAGAGCTCATGACACAGGAGCTAGGGGATGAACGTCTCAGAATATAATCATTGAATAAAAAGAAGTGGGCAGGTTTTCTTTAAAAAGCATGCCAACTGTTTGTATATTAGCAAAAGGAAATTCTTCTATCTTCAAATAGCATATATTATGAAAGGCCTAGAAACTAACATACCAAACATTAATGTTTAAGAGCAGTAGTATATTGTAAGATAATTCGATTAAAATGCAACAAATTGAAAATGGAGATATATATCAGGCTGATATACCTGCAAGCCAAAGGATGTAAGAAAGAGTCCAACAAAGTACTGACTACTGGAATGCAACATACAAGATGCTTGCCTGCACTTGGTAGTGAGAACTCAGCTTATAACATCATGCTTTTAGATTCTAGACTGCAGAAACAAGATATAATAGATTTCTATCGTTTCATTGTTCTGGCATGTGATAGTTTGTCACAGCAGCCTCAGCCAAGCCTCAGCACTAGAAGTAATAAATGTTGACGGCCTGTGTCTTTGATATGATAGAAGCAAGATGACCTTTTGTCTCTACTGTCCTTGTTCAAAATACCAATAAGTGCACTCAAACTAGAATAGAAAAAACAGACAAATCCCAATAGAGCATACCATGGATTATCTGACCCAAACTTCTGACACTATTGAGTCAAGAAATATATGAGAAAATATGTGAAGTAATCAAAGCATCGAGTAGCCAGGAAAACATAATAATTAAGTGGAACATGGGGTCATGTTAGGGCACACAAAACACTAACTGTAGTAAGGTATCCTCTATAACTTTTATTTCATTAATTATAACCAATATCTAGCACAAAGATAAGTAAATACAATATAAATTAACTGGAGAAATATGGAAATTCTTAACTTTGCATTTTTCTATTCTGATGAAATTCTTCAGCAACTAATTTTCATTTGAAAATTTTAAGACATCTTTATGCAAACTTTGCCTTCTTTTATCCACATTTAGATCCTCTCTTATTGCTCTGAACTTCATATTCTGGGCCTTGATCCTGACTTTACCTAAGGGTTAAAATGCATAGTTTTAGGTTATTTGTTTATAATTAAAGTATATTTTCATTAGCGTTTTCAGTGACATTGTTTTGTTTTGTTACTTTTAGTTCTTATTATTTTTACTATTTTATAATCCAGTCATTACCCCCTCCAAGTCTGTCCCCCCACAGTTCCTAATCACATTTTTCCTTCCCTTGTCTTCAAGACCATGTCCCCACGAACCCACTCCCATCCCCAACAGGCCTTCTTGAGGCCAGACCAGGCAGTCCTATAGTTTATGCTGCCTGTTCAATGCCTCGGTGTCTGAGAGATATCATGGTTACAGGTTAGTTGAGATGGCTGATCTTCCTATGGGGTGACCATCCTCCTCAGCTTCTTCCAGCCGTTCCCTATTTCAACCATGGGAGTCTCTGATTTCAGTTTTTTGGTTGGGTATAAGTATCTACATCTATCTCAGTCACCTGCTTGTTGGGTCTCTCTCAGAGGTCAGCCATGCTAGGCTCCTGTCTATAACCATACCATAGAATCAGGCCTTGGAGCCTCCCCTTGAGATGGTTCCCAACTCGAGTTAATTTATATACTACTTTTCTGAAGTTGTTTATCAGCTGTAGAAGTCCTCTGGTTGAATTCGGGAGTTGCTTATGTATACTATCATATCATTTGCAAATAGTGATACCTTGACTACTTCTTTGCCAATTTATATCCCCCAATCTGCTTTTGTTGTCTTACTGCTCTAGCTAGAACTTCAAGTACTAACTTAAATAGATATGGAGAGTGTGTGCATCCTTGTGTTGTACATGACTTTCGTGGGACTGCTCCAACTATCTCTCCATTTAATTTGATATTGGCTCTTGATTTGCTGTTTATTGCCTTTATTATGTTTAGGTGTGGGCCTTAAATTCTTGATCTCTCCAATACTTTGAACACAAAGGGGTACTTTGTTTTGTCAAATGCTTTTCAGCACCTAATGAGATGATCTTGTGATATTTTTTCATTAAATTTGTTTATATAGTGGATTATGTTAGCAGATTTTCATATTTTGAACCAACCTTGCATTCCTGAGATGAAGTCTACTTTATTGTGGTGAATGATGGTTTTGTTGTATTTTTGGATTCCATTTGCCAGAATTTTATTGTATATTTTTTGATCATAAGGGAAATTAGTCTGAGGTTCTCATTCTTTGTTAGGTGTTTGTGTGATTTAGGTATCATAGTAATTGTGGCTTAACAGAATGAATTAGATAGTGTTCCTTCTGTTACTATTTTAAGGAATAGTTTGAGGAATGTAGGTATTAGCTTTTCTTTGAAGGTCTGGTAGAGTTCCAGGCTAAAGCGTTTGACCCTGGGATTTTTTTGGTTGGGGGTTTTTTTAAATGACATCTTCAATTTCCTTAGGAGATGTGGACCTATGTAGATAATTTACTTGCTCTTGATTTAACTTTGGTAAGTAGTATTTAACTAGAAAATCATCCATTTCATCTAGATTTTCCTGTTTATTAGAGAACAGCCTTTTGTAGGAGAATTTGATGATTTTTTAAAATTTCCTCAGTTTCTGTTGTTATATCTCCCTTTTAATTTCTGATTTCTTTTTTATTATTATTAGGGATTTTCCTCACTTACATTTCCAATGCTATCCCAAAAGTTAGCTCATGTCTTTTTATTGGGAAATTGAGCCCATTGATATTGAGAGATATTAAAGATAGATGATTATTAATTTTCTGTTATATTTGTTGTTATAGGTGGCACTATGTGTATGTGATTCTCTCCTTTTTTTGTGTGAGTTGATTCATTTCTCATTTTTTCTTTGGTGTAGGTACTCCACCAAAATTCCACCAGAGTTCCTTGTATTGGAATTTTCCTTCTAGACTCCACTGGAGGGCTGGATTGTTAGATAGATATTGTTTAAATTTGGTTTTGTTCTAGAATGTTTTGCTTTTCTCATCTATTTTGATTGAGAGTTTTGCAGAGTATAGTAGCCTGTGCTGGCATTTGTGTTTTCTTAGGGTCTGTGTGACCTCTGTCCAGACTCTTCTGTCTTATAGTGTCTGTGTTAAGAAGTCTGGTGTAATTCTGATAGGTCTTTCTTTATATGTTACTTAGCCCTTTTCCCTTAAAACTTTTAATATTCTTCCTTTGTTCAGTGCACTTGTTGTTTTAATTACTATGTGACACGAGGATTTTCTTTCCTGTTCCATTCTATTTGGTGTTCTATAGGCTTCTTGTACCTTTATGGGCTCCTCTTCCTTTAGGTTGGGGAAGTTTTCGTCTATGGCTTTTTTGAAGATGCTTTCTGGTTCTTTGAGCTGAGAATCTTTACTCTCTTCTATTCATATTATTCTTTGGTTCAGTCTTTTCATTGTGTCCAGGATTTCCTGGATTGGGGGGTTAGGATTTTTTTATGTTTTGTATTTTCTTTGATCCTTTTGTCAGTATCTTCTAAGGTATCTTCTACACTTGAGATTCTCTCTTGTAACTCTTGGAGTTTTTTGTTGATGATTACATCTGTAGCTCCTGACCTCTTTCCTAGGTTTTCTATTTCCAAAATGACCTCCAGCTGTTTTCTTTATTGTTTCTACTTCCATTTTTAGATCGTGGACCCCTTTGTTCAATTCCTTCATCTGTTTGATTGTGATTTGCAACATTTCTTTAAGGTGTTTATTTGTTTCCTCTTGAAGGGCTTCTACTTGTATACCCGAGTTTTCCTGTATTTATTTCAGTGAGCTATTTATATCCTCCTTAAAAACTCTATTAGCTTCATGAGATAGGATTTTATGCCAGCATCCTGGTTTTCAGGTGTGTTAGGGTATCCAGGGCTTTGTGTTTTGGGAGAACTGGATTATGATGATGCCAAAGTATATTGGCTTCTGTTGATTATGGTATTGTGCTTGCCTCTCTCCATCTGGTTATCTCTGGTTTTAACTGGCCGGGGGTGGGGGGTCTCTGGAGCCTCTGTCCTTTGTCCCTGAGTTGAAGCAGGTCCCTTAGGAGACCTGTGGTTCTGGCTGTAGCAGATCTCCTTGGAAGTCTTCAATCTATGGGGTCTTCAGAGGGCCATATACCCTGATGATTTGTTTCCCTGGCTGCAGTTGATGATCTCCAGGGAGATGTTCAGACTCTTGGGTCTGTTACCCTTGGTCCAGCAAATCTCCTTGGAGGCCGTCAGGCAGTGGGTTTAGTTGTCTTGGGTGCAGCAGATCTCCTGGGATGCCTTCACACTGTGGAGTCTTCAGAGAGGCATGCAAGGTGATGATCTGCCCTGGAGAAAGGTGCAGGCTGGAAGGAAGGTAGAGTTTAAGCAGAAAGGATGTGTCCCTAGTCTTCTGGGCTCCTGGGGGAGGGCATCTCAGCTTCTGCAGTTATTTAGGAGGGTCTCTTACATGTCCTGGGTGCAGCAGATCTCCTGGAAGACCTTTTCACTGTGGGGTCTTTAGAGGGGCAGATAAGCTGATGATCCTTTGAGCGGAGGTGATAGGTCCTCCATCTGCTAGGCTTCTCAGGGTTCCCAAATGCTTTGTTTGGGAAGGTCCCTTTCCTATTGATCTGAATGTAGTAGATGTCCTGGGATGTCTTCAGACTGTAGTCTTCAGAGGAGCAGACAAACTGATGATCTGCCCAGAGAGAAGGCACAGGCCAGAAGGATCACTGGCATTGTTAAAATAATGAATTTATAAACAAGGTTTAAGAATTCCTCTCACATGTTAGAAAAGATAGGTAGATAAAAGTTATAATTTAATAATATAACATATTATATATTTTGAAATAAAATGCATATATAATACATATTTACTTGATACACAAGCATACTGACTAAAATATCATGTATGGGAAAAAGTGTCATGCTAACACAGTGATAGCGAAACTAAAATTACTCATTTTTAAAATTAAGTAGCACTATAGATGTGAAGATAAAACCAAAATATTCTAAATAAAAATTAAGCAGTGACACAGAGAATTCTTATGAGAAAGCAGGAAGAATTCAATGAAAGAACTTCTACACTCATAATATTTCTAAATGGCAACAAAATATTTTCAAGTTCATAATTTTTCACTTTCAATTGGAAAAATAATATTTTAAGTATTCCAGTGGATTTAGGAATTATTCATTATTTGCCAGGCACTTCATACAACACTAGTAGCTCTGTGGAATTAAACAAAACCAAAACACATAAAATATAACAAAAGTTAAAAAATTGCACCAAGTCAAGCTTTAAATGTCAACAACTAGATAGATAGGTAGATAGATAGATGATAGATAGATAGATAGATAGATAGATAGATAGATAGATAGATGCATGAAAACCTGCTATACCATAAGTGGTTAATCTAATATAATAATCGTTAAAAAATTGTGCTAATCATGCTACACAGTATGGCTGTCAATATAATTTTTATAGTTCTCTAATGTCTTCTTTAGTTAATTCTTCTAGTTTGCTAATTTAGAAACATTCAATTTTACACCATGGTTTAAACAAGTTAGTGTGTTTATTTAAAAAAAAAATCATGGTGAAAGTGGGCATCAAAATTTGTTTTTAAAATAAATAAACATGACCTTCTGGATCTCTCTCTCTCTCTCTCTCTCTCTCTCGTGTGTGTGTGTGTGTGTGTGTGTGTGTGTGTGTGTGTGTTTCATCCTCACAGTCTAGTCTTACTCTTTTATCTCGTCTCTCTTTATGAACAATGATAACTGTCAGGAACTGGGATATGAGCTGTGACCACAGGTTAGAGCAAAGTTAATTATTCTTTAAAAGCATCAGACCCATGACTTTGACCTCAGGAATGCTGTACTTGAAGCAATTGGACTAAGTCATCCACAGATAAACAGTTTGAAGAAACACAGTTGCTGGTTGGCTGCTGTTTAACCAAGAGAGCAGATAAGCTCATTTTCTCATACTTAAGATTTCCAGTTGAAGAAAAAATTTCCATTCCAGATCATTTGTTGCACTTTCACCCTCTTTCCTTTTCAATGTTTGCTTTTGCTCTTTCCTGCCAACACAATCCCTAAATTCCCACAGGACCATAGAGTTAAGGGATAGAACCAGTCATTGTTTGTCTTCTTTTAATTTCCAATCACCTATCACATCAGCAAGTTACTAACATACATTTTTTTCTTACAATTTAGATAGCCATCACTTATAAAAATGTTTACATTGAAGATGAAATCCCCTCATCTTTTTTTATTGTATATTTTCTTTATTTACATTTCAAATGCTATCCCCTTTCCTGGCTCTCTCTCCTAAAACCACCCTCCCCCATCCCCTCCCCCTCCTCCTTCTCACTAACCCACCCACTCCCACTTTCTGACCCTGGCATTCCCCCACACTGGAGCTGAAAAAACTGTGCTTTTGGTTCCTGTAGTCTTTTTTCCCCACTCTTTCATGAAGGATGATGAGTTGAGGTTGTTCCAACTTTCTCCTCCAGTTACCTCTTTAAAGTTCCCACTGCAAAGCAGGCTATCCATGGATGGGTTGATAACTAACTTAATGAACTCTCTTAATGGCTGACTTCCCTAACAGCATTCTGTAACTTCTCCAGTGCATTTTCCTCATGTTCGTTATACCCATCTCCCTCAGATCCCTCCATAATTACTCACTGTACCTCACCAAACACAGCACACCCAGACTTGTCTCCCTATACTTAAGGGCTCACACTGATTTTCTTAACTCTGCCTAACTTAAATTCTCATTACCACTCACTGTGCCTACTTTTTCAGCATAGGGTTAATAAATTATAAATCACAAAAAAAAAAAAAAATCAACTCTGCTTTCCTGTTTTCAAGCCACTGAGTCTGTTGTGGCCTTGATCTGGTCCATTGTGCCTGTTAGACCAAGTTAAGTCTTTGACATGTCAGTCTATAAGCACAGCTAAGAGATCTCAGTGTCAAATCATGGTTTCCTTCTCTTCCATGATCCTCATCACTACTTTTCAGACTACATTGGGGTTTTGTTTCTTCATCTGTTTTATTTTTTTTTTAATTTTCTCAACATAATATCATATATAAAATACTGAGCATGAAACTTAGAATATATGGCTTGGCATTATTTTTCTTAGAAACGTTTAAGACAGAAAGTGGTATTAAGAGTCGTTCAGAGTAGTTTTAAAATGTGATAAAAATAGAAAGATGCATTTGGGAGAATGACATTTTCAATTCAGGTTAAAGGTAATTTTCATAAAAATAAGGAGAAGCATTCTATATCATAAGGAATGTTGCATTTATAAATCTGATTAGTAATACATCGTTTTCATTATTTTAACTTGTTGTATTCTACATACTAGACCCAACTAGTTAGATCCTCAGTCTTAAACCCCTAAGTTAGGTAGTACCTATCCACATAGCCATTACATGAACTATTCTGTAAACTGAGCTATGTCATGCTCATGAGAGCCAAGAGGATTGCAGTTCTATATTCAAACTTTTCAAACTTCTCCCTTATCACTATATGAAGCTTCTGTTACTGGAAATGGGTTATATATAACTAAGTGATTGCCCTATAGCTCCCATAAGAACCACAAAACAACCCAGGCTAATTCCAAGGATATAGGTTGCTCTCCAAAAATGGATGAAAATATCCTATTGCTAAAGAGAATACCTATAAAACCAATTGAACATGGAGCAATTGAGCTTGTGCCTATACAGAGATTCTGTGCCTACTGACTAGTGTTTCAAAGGTACTCTGCACACTACCAAAGGAGAAATACAAATAAAAACACTCCAAACTTCAACCAACAATGGAGTCTTGAAAAGTTCAGAATACCCAAGATACAATTAATAGACTACATGAAGCTCAAGAAGAAGGAAGACCAAAATGTGGATGTTTCTGTCCATCTTAGAAGAGGGAACAAAATACTCAAGGAAGGAAAATACAGAGACAAAGTGTGGAACAGAGACTGAAGGAAAGACCACCCAGAGCCTGCCCCACCTGGGGAATCATTCTATGTACAGACAACAAACCCAGATACTATTGTGGATTCCAAGAAGGCTTGATGATAGGAGCCTGATACAACTGTCTCCTGACAACTCTGCCAGAGCCTGACAAATACAGAGGTTGATGCTTGCAGTCAACCATTGGACTGAGCACAGGGTCCCCAATGGAGGAGTTACAGAAAGGACTGAAGAAGCTGAAGGGGTTTGCAATCCCATAGGGAGAACAACAATATCAACCAAAGAGACCCCCCCAAACTTCCAGGATCTAAACCACCAACCAAACAGTACACATGGATGGATGGATGGCTCCAGCTGCATATGTAGCAGTGGTTGGCCTTGTTGGACAGCAATGGGAGGAGAGGCCCTTGGACCTGTGAAGGTTCAATGCCCTAGTATAGGGGAATGCCAGGGCAGGGAGGAAGGAGGAGTGGTTAGGTGGGGGAACTCCCTCATAGAAGCAGGGGGAGGGAGGACAAGATGAGGGGGTTCGAGAGGAGAAACCAGGAAAAGGAATAAACATTTGAAATGTAAATAAATAAGATATCCAATAAATAAAAGAATAGAGAAAATACAATGTTAACATGAAGTTTGTGAGAATAGCCAACCAATTTACTGTTGTTATAAGTCCTACTCCAGGAGATGCAACCAATACACATTACTGCTTTGGATGACTAACAACTTAGAGAATCTAGGTGAGACTAGATAGACCAGGGACTTTTGGTAAAACCTAACACACTCTTCTACTAAAAGAACATACTCATAAAATTACTCCTACTGACATTACGATATACTTATAGATCAGTGCCTTGTTCAGCCATCATGAGAGAAGCTAAATGTCTCCTGTAGCTAAGGGGGGCAAATATAGAGGACCACAGTCAGATATTATGAAGAGAGTGAGAGACCTTAGAATACTCATTCCTAAACAGGGTGTCTCCATCAAATCTGAAGGGATGGAGGACACCAAAGAAACAAGGTCTTGTAAACACAGCAAAATTGACATATAAAAGAATTTACAGAGACTGAAGCATTATGCACAGGGCCTCCATGTGTCTGCACTAGATGAGGTCCTGGAAATGTAAGACGTCTACACATGCCCCAACCCTAACCCAGAAGCTATATCCAATGGATAACGACCTGCAAATGAAAAGTTAGTGTTCTCCAAGGGATTCAGACTGGAAAGAGAAACTACTCTTAAGTATATGCCTCAAGCCCAGTAGTAGAAGGCCAACAGCAGCATCTTTGGAAGTTTTTTTTATCTCATAATGTCATGGTAGGACTTATTCTCTCTCACTTCTCTCTCTGTATCTCTCTCTGTATCTCTCCTCTCTCTCTCTCTCTCTCTCTGTCTCTGTCTCTGTCTCTCTCTCCCTCCTTAATTAATTTTGCTTTTTTATTCTTAATCTATTTGTTCTTTGTGTATATATTATGACTTCTAGTTTAATGTCTTTATAGGGTTACTGAGTGTTCTAATTATTGTATCTCTGCATCTACATTAGCTTCTTATGCCTTTTCTTTGGCTCTCTTCCTTCTCTTTGTTTCTTTTGTCCTATTCAACGTTTTGTTTTTATATTATATATTTATTAATTTTTATATTATATCTTTTATTTATAATATATACTCAATAAGATTCTGTTCATTTTCCAATGAGAGAATGAATAAGTATGGGTTTGGATGGAAGGGTAGGTGGGGAAGGACTGTGAGTAGAAGAGGAAGGAAAAATTATAATAAATATATTATATGAAAAATAATCTATTTTTGCCAAGCAGTGGTGGAGCATGCTTTGAATCTCAGAATCAAGTAGAAGAGGCAGGCAATACCTTTGAGTTTGAGGCCAGACTGGTCTACAGAGACATAGATCTGTACAAACCATTAAGATGACTTGTAGTATATATTTTGACAGAAAGACCCACTCAGAAATAAAAAAATCTGAAGACATGAAATGAAAATCAGCCTACTGTCTCTGTTTGTTATGTGTTATAGCAGAATGCCTGAGACTGGGAAATTTATGAAGATCAGAAATTTATTTCTCATAATCTTGTAATTATGATTATGAGAATATGAATATTATGAAAATTTCTATATAAAACAGAAGCTGGATTAGTATCCAACTAGTCAAACGCCTTGACTTTCACATCAGCACCTGCAATCCTGCATCTCCCAAGTAACACATTCTTCCAAAATAAAAAATAAAAAAATTTCCATCTTCCTGATACTGCCACTGGTTACTACAGTACCTCAAGTTATACTGACCTCAAAACATGACATTTTTTGATTATCATTGCTACCTCATCACTTATATTTTGCTACTATTGAGAGTTTAATGTAAATATCTTTCTTTTATGATGGCCCCAGGAGATCCCTGTGAATGGAGCATTCATCCATAGGGGTTTGTAACTCATAGGTTAAGGACTATTATGTTAGAGAATGAACCCACTTATGCATGTTATCAGTCCATTTGCGGGGTTAGAGTCTTATAATCAAAATGCTTCTGAGTAAGTCCCATTTCCCAACACACTAGTATTGGTTGTTATGTTCTAACACGGACTTTGGTGGACAACAAAGCCTATCTCACTGAGATTATAGGTGCATCATGCATAGTCAGATGCAAACCAAAGTGTTAAAGATTAGTTTTACCCTCGATTCCTTTAGCCTACAGTCATGTCTATACCTGGCATGTATAATGCAAATATATTTTACTATATTCAAAATTAATTTAATACTATCCCTTAAAGTTCTTTTTTTTTCCTTTTTTATTAGATATTTTCTTTATTTAAATTTCAAATGTGAGTTCTAATTCACAGCATGTATAATATATAAAATGTGTGACGTATGTTTGTACAAGTAAAATGAAGGAAAATCTTTAAGGAAAAGAAAAACATGAAGTATTCTTAAAGATTTAATTCCATTGTTAATGTCAAAAACCTTACTGTATTTTCATATTACTTTCTTTGGCTTGACTACAAGTATTATTCCATTCACTTGAGTAGTTTTCAGTTTCATTTTAACTAATGATGAGAAGTACCAATGTTCACATCAGGGCTCCATCAGAATAGCTACACATCCTCAGAGATTTTTCCTTATACTCACCGAACTTTCTGTTTGTAAAATAGCAATGATCCATTGTTCTTGTAATGTTATGAGATTTTGCATAATGGTTCATATAATTCTCAAAGTACATGTTGCAGCTTACATTACTCAAAATTCTTCATTAGTTTATTATTATCATTTCAAATTGTAAGTAAATCTACATGATCATTGGTATCTGTTGTCAAGCCTTCAAAACTGATGTGTGCAAAATTTATTCTCATCCTATCTTAGTTATTCTAGTACATTCTTTATAAGAGAAAAGACAGTGTGTTTTCTGCAAAAGATCAGTACATTTCAACTGTTCTGTCACAGTGCAAGTAAATGGTAATGTCTGGTGTTCTGAAATGGGGCTATCAGTGAATGTGTGGTAAAGAACACACATATATAGCCCAGTGAGTGTGTGGTAAAGAACAAGTGCAAAGGGCTCATCTTCATTTCCTCCATTTCTTCTTTGTTAAAATCCACTTTTGATTTAAGATCACATGAGTGTCTGAGGACAGGAAAACGACATTCTTTGTGCTATGCCTTTGAATTTTTAATATGAGAAAGTTTTAAAAGTGGTCCTAACAGGAAATTATATGGACTGTATGAAAATGTTGGAAAATGTTAGTGATGGTCGGTGAGAAAAAGCCGGCGGACAGATAAGAGGAGAATCAGAAAATTTATACTTATCAGAGCTTCACAGCTCTCAGGAAGCAGAGGACTTTTGCCAGCCCTAGATCCAACACTGGACTGGTGTGTGGTTAGACACAGCACAGTGATCACAGCCTCAGACGCCGTTGGAATTTAATACCCCGGCAGCTGTGGAAACAGTAAGGCAATCCACCTCACTGTGGAGGGTGGGGAAACATTTGCAGACTTCACTGGGGGTTCAGAAAAAAAACAACATAGCCTGCACCCCAGAGCTGCTTATAATGCTTTAGAACTTTTAAATTGTTCCCTTTCAAGAGGGACAAGAGCTCAAGGTCATTGCTCCCGACTGGTGTCTTGGTGATTTATTTCATTTCCTTTGTCCAAGTGGCCTATGTTGACCTTACAGAACTGCATCAACAAATTGAGTTAACATTCTATTAAGCTAAGAGAGATGAAATGGTTCTTCCCTTGTGTCTTCAGTGTGCTATCTGCTATAGACAACTGTCTCCCTTGGATCTTTATTCATTTAAGTAGTAAGATGAACTTTAATAGGAAAACAATGAATATGCAGAAAAACACTGCTATCTTAGTTTTACTTGAGCTGAAAATAGCTGGAAATCAGAGAAATAGGAGAAATGTCTGTTTCATGCATGAGAGTTTAGGTTGCAGCTATGTTGTATGTTATGGATTGGTTCATTTGTGGGAAGCTGTAATTTATTGGACATGTCTGTGGTTTTTGCTTTAAATGCAGCTATTTGCTACCAGATATTTCCATGTTTTCTCTTCTGCTGCCATTTAATATTTTTCCCAGTAAAAACATCATTATTCTGGTTTAAAATATTAGCAATATTTTAAGTCACAAACTTGCATTTCTCAAAAGAGTAAAAAAAATGGTACTATGATAACAAACAAACAAAAATGATTACTTTCAATCAGAAGGAAAGCAAATAGAAACGGAGAAAAAAATACAAATTTACATAAAATAACAATACAAACTGATCCGTGTGTGTGTGTGTGTGTGTGTGTGTGTGTGTGTGTGTGTGTGAATGTTTGTGTGTAAATGTCTGTGTGTTTATTTTTGTGTTTTGTATAGATGTGTGTGTATGTTTCTCTTGTGTGTATATTTGTGTGAGTCTGTATATTTCTGTCTGCCTGCGTGTTATCTCTGTATATGTATTTATGTGTGTGTTTGTATGTGTGTGTTTTATTTATGTATGTTACCACATCCCTCTCTTTTTCACTGAAGGAAGGAACCAGATAGCAAATGAAAGGTACTCTGAGGAAGTTTTCTAAAGTGATGAAGAAAAACAATTATGTGAAAGTTGGGAGAAAAGTAATAAAGAAAATAAACATTTTTAAACAAGCTGTATAAGCTTATGTTTCAAAGAAGTCTTGTCCAATTAACAAGAACATCAGCTGATTTTTTTTAAAAAATTTCAAAGCATATTAAAACCCTAGAACACATTGACTTAAAGCAATGTCCAGTATGATGGTTGTCTAGAAATTTGAGTACATTCTGTGGTTAATAAAAAACCCGATCTGTAGTTTTTTACCTTGGAGGTAAGATGGATCATGAGGATTTCAGGGACCATAGTCCACCTTTGGCAATCTGTTTACTACTTGTTCCAAATCATATTTACATATGGGGACTCTCTCAAAATGATTGGTTTTAAGATGGAGAGGGAACTCAAGGCTCTGCAAAAGCTGCTCTTCTAAACACTGAAGAGTGGGTAGCAAATGACATTCTAAATGAATATGAGTTGCTGACATGGGACACCCTTGTGCAAGAACCCTGATGCTTCAGCCACTTGGAGACATCAAACCATCCCCAGGTGAGGCACAGAGGAATAGCAAAGCCTCCATCTGATTCATGTGCAAACAATGTCTATCATAGCTTAAACACACACACACACACACACACACACACACATGTTTATAGCCCATATTGTAGAGACTGCTTCTATCATTATTAGAAAAACCCTCCTCTTTGATCAGCTGTATGAAAAAAGAAGCTTGCCTTCCTGTTTAACTGTATATAATTAACATGATGAAGTTCTGGACACTGTAGTTCCCCTAGCACAGCTTAGAACAGCCCATTTAATCATGGCTCTTATGTTTCCATTTGTCTTTTCTACATTCTGAGGACCACAGGTCAATCTGGTGAGAGCATCGTTTCAACCAAGCTTTTCTCTTCTGATATGACACTAGTTTATGTCAAATTATCACAAAACAAGCGAGTATAACCCAACTTCCTGCTCAAGTATGTATAATAAACACAATGAGATTCCAGGTGCTGAGGCTCTTCCATCAGAGTGAGTACAAACTCTCCAGATTCCAACCTTTCTATGCCCATGTGTCTGTAATTTCTTAATTCCTCATTAATCTTAGTTAGGGTCCCAGAATTCACAGGCAAGGAAGAACTTTCTTGGCAAATGGAAATGTAAAAACTCCTCTGGGCATACCTATATCTATATCTAATCATCTATATCTATCTATACACATGTGTCTATGTATGTACACATATATACATAGCTGTATATGTATGTATTTGCACATACATGTGTGTGTGTACATATACAAATACATAGATAGATAGATAGATAGATAGATAGATAGATAGATAGATAGATAGATACATACATACATACATACATACATACATACATACATACATACATACGAAGGGTTCCTTGGGTCCTGGCTGTTTTATGGTTCAGAGGCTGTATTAATCTGTTCTCTGACATGACAATTCATTGATATATTCCTTATGCATGAGAGAATTGTAGAGAGGAAAATATGGTTTTAATCACCTCATATACCCCTGCCACCTCTATTTTCCCACATATTTCTCTTTTACCTCACTTACTTTTCTCCTCTCTCGTCATGCTCCTTCTATCCTCTTATTATTTGACAAAAGTAATGAAGTTATGCTTTTGTCTTGTGCTATATAACAGCAGGCTATGAATGAACAATATTGGGTTTACTCACCCTTATGTCTGAAGACTTAAATCCATATGTCACTAAGTTCTCAAAGTTGTCAGAGTTACAGAGCTTACTTTCCCCATGTTCATTTATGTTATGTCAAGAGCATGATGTGACATCTCTGCTTTTTAGACTATAAGTAATTGATTATGTCTAAATTTCCCAATTATTCTGTCCATACACAAACTGACAAATTACTGAGGAGTCATTTAACATTGAGGGAGTATCACCTACAGGGTCATGGACCATTATTATTAAATGACATAATAGAGAAATACATTTTAAATTGATTTTAGAGAAAGTTGTTTATTCAAATGAGGGAACATAGTCTGATAAACTAAAAATGAAACTCTGTATGCATTTCTGTGGGACAGTGAACCATGTCAGTAGACTTGGTAAGGTAAAATGGTCTGAGACCCTACTAGCTAAGTAGCCATCTGGAATGGTAGTTGTCTCCCTGCTCTCTACTAGATTTCTTGCTGGGAAAATATCTCTACCCTCCCCACATCTGTCATGTCTCCCAGAACAGACTTCTCCATGCTAATGAGGTACCTAGAGGCCTGAGGGTTTAGTCAATAAGCTTTCCTTTCTAGACATTCCCCTGGAAAAAGGTATTTAATCTCTGGTCCACCCTGAGGAGTTGGTATGCATCCATTTTACATGATGAACAGTCAATAAGTATTATGGATAAACATGGACTGTCTCTTCCATCAAAACTCCTCTGGGGAGCATGGAGAAGGACTTTGACTACAGAGCCTCAGCCTAAGTCTCCCACAGAAGGCCTCTCTGTGCTTCTAGACAACCATTGCTAAGCTAAGGACTTACACAGATGAGCTAAGCAAGATTTCCCTATTTCCTCGGCCCTGAATTCATCATTGTCTTCAGCCCACAATTGTCCTGACCTCTTCACAGGCCCAGGAACCCTCAATCCTTCATTTCCAACTCCTCTGGGTGGCACCCCAGTGGTAACTGGATTCCCTGGAGTGAGGGAAACCTAGCTTCAACTTCCCACATCTTACATTGTGTTTTCGCACCCCCTAAGTGATGTCTTGGTGCTTCACTAAAGCCTACCACCCAACACCTGCAGTGGTACAGAGAGACACACTCAAGCACTCTCTGTTTTCACTACTCCAGTGGCTGTGCCCAACAGGACAGAATGTAGACCCACACAAATCATTCTATAATTATTTCCCAAAATTCTGTTGACCATAGAACATCTTTGTCAATTCTAGTTTTATGTGATTCTAAAATGTTAATATCTCATGAAGTTACTTATTCTGCAGAAATAACTCATGATATGGAAGAAATATTATGCAAAAATACCTCAAGATACAAGTTCACACAATATAATTCCTAAGCAGTAGTACGATTGAAAATGGCAGCTATTACCCATGGAGGCTCCATCCCATGCCATTAGAACTTCTAACCAATAAACAAGATGTTAGTATTTCAAGATTCTTAAAGGTCTTCACCTTGGCTGACTTAACCTTTACTTCCCACTGATTTTGTTGTTGTTGTTGTTGTTGTTGCTGTTGTTGTTGTTTTTCTTTAAACCATCTCATTAACAGCTATGGATTTTGCATCTGATAAACCCATGCCTATACAACTTTATCTTTGGCTTTTAATTATTTTATTATTTTAACACACACACACACACACACACACACACACACACACACACACCTATTCTAGGCTAACACATGTGTCATAAATCTGAAATATATATATTGTTATATACTGAAAATGTAACTTGGTATCTCTTCACACCTCAATCTTCCTCTCCATCACTGTGTCACCTTCTACTTCTTTAAGTATGGGTGACAGCCAGGTTAACACCTCAATTCCCTCCTTACCTATCTCCATTTCAAGTAGCTACTACCTTTTCTTTACTCTTTTATATCCATCTAATTTTCATTTCTACCATTTCTGACCTCAGACTATGCATCACCTCATTATCCTGGCTGATATTGCCTCAATAATCTCCTTTCCAACAGCTTTGACCCTCTCTAATCCATATCTGACACTGAAGCCATAGAAAACTTTTAAAATGCAAATTTAATCATCTTATTTCATTGTTTAAATCCTTCAGAGGTCTTCATATTTTCTATAGGTTGTAATCCAAAAGCATCTGTGTGGCATACTGGTCATGTACATGACTTGTAGCCAAATGCATACTTTGCTTCAGGACTATGTAGGAAGCCTTAATAGAGGGTGAAAAAGTCAAGCTCAATCCTGGGTTTTGAATCTTGACCAATCCCTGAGGGCAAAAACCCATTGATCCCTAAACTTCATATCTCATGAATCCCAACCCTAAAATTTCCTACCCCATAGACATCTGCTCCCAATCACCTATATAAAAACCCTGCCTCCTGCTCAGTCCCCTGCTGCTTCTCTCCAGAGCAGGGACAGCCAGCCTATTGTGTCTTCCCCAATAAATCTCTTATGTGAGATGTATTTTACAGTGTGACTCTTTGGTATTCCTTGGCTCCTGAATGCCAGAATACTTTTCCCTTTACAGGTGCAATACTTGCAGTGTGGAAAACATTCTCACAGAGCTGCAACACTTGTTTGCAATGGGGAAAACTTTCCCCTCAAGGCTGTAACACTTACACTCATTCTTGACATGAAAATTTCAACAAAGAGTTCCTTCAGAGGCCAAATCTAATTCTTCACATTCTGCTTGTCCTATTTACAATGTCCTTTACTTTTTATGGACATCTCAAATCAATCAGCCACATTTACTTTTCTACAAAACTGGCTGGAGAGAGGAATCAACATTCTCTAGAGAAGCAGCTAATAGGACATCTATGTAAATGTACAAAGATATGGGCTACACTATAATACAGTATCCTTTCTAAACTCAATATCTATATTATCTCTTTAAATCCTTTTGAGACCATTTATTGTTTGACAGACTTTTTCTGGGGAGATTCAACACACATTTCTTCTCACCCCAGGTATGATCCCATGGTAGACCAAATCATTGATACCACTGAAGTTGATTTGGTAAGTCAATGAGTTTATTAAAGTCACTTACAGGAATGAGGGTGAGAGGCTACTTACAAGAGCAAAACATCTTCAAAAACAGCTACATCAACAAAGCCCACCACAGAAGGGGTAACAGCTCACAAAATCTAGGGACCCTGTACATACTGCACAACCTGCAGGTATATCAGCAGTTTGGTGAGAATCCTTTCCAAGTTGCTTTCTCTATACCTCTTTCAGGTACTCAGCTGATTTCTACTTCTTCTAGGTAATTGATCTGGTCTTAGAGTCTTCTTTGAGTGGCGCCTATTTGATCTGGTCAGTCTCAGGGAATTCCTGAAGCTATTTTTGTGTTGTTTATTTTTCTGTCTTAGAGAGCTTTCCTGCAGAATGGAGTGTTTTAATCCCAGAGGAAACTACTGTATAATGCTAATATTTTAGAAAATATTATGTTTAGCATGAATTATTTATAGAACCATTGTCCAGTGTCTCTTCTCAGAGGAGAAAAAGAGAAAGAGACAGGATCTGATTCATGGAGGTCCCAAGTCAAAATGTATAGAAGTAATGGTCTCATTTAAGGCCACCAGGTAGGAACAGTCAACTTTGCCGATGATATTTAAAAGACAGTCAACTATGGAATGCTTTATTGAGGAAAGCTCAGCCTGTCTACTCCCTTAGAACCTTCAGCTATCTAAATCAGGATCACCTACATTTTGGAGGACTATTGGCTTTTCTCATTTCTAGACATTAAAATGTTGACCTCATCTACAGATACCTTTCACAAAAACAGTAAGGAAACGGATTGAAATCCAATTCTCCTGTAAATCCAATGAACTGACAAGTTTACACATCTACTCTGTGGAGTAACTGTTCCATGTGATGGCTAACCTTGATTGTTCATAGGACAGCATCTAGAATCTCCATGGCCACAAGATGTCCACCACGTCTGTGCCAAATTATCTTGATGAGGTGAGGTGTGAAGGCCGACAATAAATGAGAAAATAGCATTCCTCCAGCTGACATCCTGTATAAAGTCAAAAGGAGAAAACCTGGTTAGCACAGATGTCAAGTGACCTCTGCCTCATGACTTTGGGTACAGTGTGATCAGGTACTTTCTGCTCTTTCCTCTAGCATTTTCCTGCAGGGTTGACTGTGATTCAAAATGCTCCTTCCTTCCTTCCTTCCTTCCTTTCTTCCTTCCTTCCTTCCTTCCTTCCTTCCTTCCTTCCTTCCTTAAATCCTGCTGGTTTGCTAGGTAATTGCCCATTGAGGGGTGTAGAGGAAGCCCTGAGGAATTGAAGTCTTAAATGAATGTGTGTTGTTGCCATGAGTATGGCTGTGTCAAGGACCCCAAGGCCTCAGCCCCATGGGAATGCCAAAGTCATTAACAAGTGAAGCTCAGAGGGATGCTAAAGACTTCCTCTGTTCTAAGTGTAAATGTTGACAGTGTGTGCAGAAAATGTCCACCATAGTTTATTCTACCCATTATTCTTATGACCCGAAGATTGTTACCCTACTAAGCAATGCTCTTACTGAGATTAGCTAACCCTGACTATGTTCAATGATATATAGTAACCCCACCTTCCATTTCAACACTACTTGATAAATAATTTCTGAGCTTCCGGGGTACAGTTTCTTCTCCATCTGACAACCCCCAAAACCACCATTCCAGGTTTTCCAGGTTAGTGTTTGTTATTTTTTCCTCCCCTTGTCTACCAAGGCAGGGCAACCCTGGATCACTACAAGGATAGGCATTCCAGCAATGAAAGCAGAACTAACACACTCCTCCAGCAAGAGCTAACTAGATATTCTTAATTCTAGATATTTAAGGTGACAGAATGTCATCTTAAATTTGTCTTTGTCTTTATGCACAACTTTTTAAACAATTTGTTATTTCTGTTTCTCCTGCCATGTGAGATTTATGAGGAAAGGAACAACAGTTGTCATGTGCTTGGCAAATTGAATGGTTGATAAGCAAGAAAGTGACTGAATCAACAGACATCTGAAACAAACCATATGATAATGTCATATCAACGCTTGCTCTGGTAAGGCTAATTACAATGGAAAATTGTAGTTATGTATGGGAAATAACAATTATAGTTAGAAAAAAGCTTGTTTCCAGTTTCAAACTCCTCTGCCTCAGCTCACTCTTAAACTACAAGTCTTGCCCTCAAATGGACAGTGTTTCTTCATGAAACAGGCATACAAGATAGGCTTAAAGAAGATAAGAAATTGACCAATGAAACCAAGTTAACAAATGACATCATCAGGTTCCTATACCCTTACTTATTTCCATCATCACCCTCTAAATATCCAAATTTTAATAAATGCTAATATAATGCATGTTATAGTCTCACATATTATTTCTTCAGCTGTCTCTTACTTAATTATTAATTTTTCACTGCTCACTGTACATGGTGAACTGATATGCTGTTACTTGGAGCAATATGCTGGAACATGCTACTGCTTGACTCATTTCCAATTTTCAATATCAGTAAAAAATGGTAGTTGGAATAGCTGCAAATTAAAGCACAGTTTAAAACTACTGTATCATATCAAATATACTAGTGCTTTGATTTATAAGTGCATACTGCCTGTGTATGTATAATGGACCACAGCTTCAAATTAGAAAAAAACACTTGTAGCAGGTCACTGATCCTTCTGACAAAATGACCTTCTAAATACTTCTTACACTAAATAGATGTGTTTTCCTCTGCATGTTTCAAACTGAGATATTTGCAGTGGAGGCTCATTTTTGTTTTCTGGGAAGCTTAGTCAAGCCCATGATTTAATTAAATTGGTATTTGCATTTGGAAAGCTGGAGTATCCAAGGGCAAGGGCATCCACTCACACATTGCCCTAGTTCTTTAATGGAGATGTGCACATCTGTCAGTGTTGTTGAAACTGGAGCTGTGTGCCCACTATCATTGCATGGCTTACCTGTGGCCTGCCTTTAGAGCAGTGTCATTATACAGATTTTCAAAAGATTCTATGCTGAAATATACATGTATTGAATTTGGCTAGTGTTTTTTCATTTCTTTAAAGATGTATTTTCATTACATTTACTTTTGATAAATACATAGAAAATTCAGGGAATTATACTATACCCACACACTCATTCACTACCAATACCCAGCTAGTGTCAAATGCTACACAATTTAAAAGTATGAGGATGTCTAATTCAACTTTTCATCTACATAAAAATATTTGAAATTATGTAATTTTATCCTTCTTTCTCAGCTCAGCATCTGTAATATGCCACAAAACCAATTTTCTTCTCTTTGTCTCAGTGACTATGATTCTAGAAACAGTCTCCTCAACCTATAATATTTTCTACAACCTCTGCTGTACCTTTTTACCTTTAATCTTCATAACAACTTTAAGCTCTAATAATATTAAAGATAAAGTAGGTGATATTTTTCTAAGACTTCTTATAAGATGAGAGTAGTGATCATATTTATTTTACCACGAAGGACAATATTGATTATTTTGAATCTTCTTTTCTCCTTAAGGAAAAGTTACAGGAGGAGATATTTAAAATAGTGGGACAAAGGGAAAGAATCCATAGGCTGCTTATGGGGAGCTGTTCTGGCAATCTGTATGTAGCACAAGCTGGAAAGCTTTCTTTTGGGTGTGTCTCCTAAGGAGAGACCATAAAGGTGAGAGGTGGAGAACAGGAGAAATGAGGTAGGAAATTATAGCCACTGCGTGAGGAAATGAAGACTATATTTTTACCTATGGAAGAATCTAGAAGAAATCTTTGGCAGCACGAAGGTCACTATTTTAACATACAAAAGAATAGAATATGAAAGGATATTATAGAATATGTGCAACTTGGTAAAGCATTTGACAAGGTACATGGTGAAATCATACCCTGAATATTTCTAGTACGTATATCTAAAGGTTTTGAGAAACAACACATAAAGGTAATGATATCAAAACCAGATACAGTTGACATGGAAGTCCTCAACAGACTCTAAGCATCTCTGTGATATTTATACATCTGTGAGGGTCACACATCTCATCACCTGCTCCAGTGATAAGATGGTAAGCTATATGCCATTCGAACAATATGTCACGAGTGATTCATGAGTGACTGGAAAAGCAATGTATTCATATGTAAGTTGTATTATAGTATCTAAAGAGCTAAGAGATGCATACAACATAGTCACAGGAGGAAGACATTTTCATTGTTTTTAGCAGTAGCTGGCTTGGAGATTTGACAATCATTCATTTAGTTTACAATATCAAAGTCTACCTAAAGTGCTAGATGTCTGCTAATCCTTCCTGACAATAGTGATAACATCTAGTAACAGCAACTGGGAATTGTTCCTTCACTAATATAAAAAATGAAGACATATTCTTAATATGAGAATAAATAACATAAAAGTATAAACATTCAGATAAAATATGATAGAAATTTAGTATTGTATGACAAAATGAAAGTTACAAGTTTTGTTTTGAAATTACTAGTTTGAATATTACAACCCTTTGCTTGGTAACTGGACTTTTGATTAATAAAAGAACATAAAAGTTAAATTCAAATAGAAATTTTTTTTTAGTTCTCGTAACCGAAACAATTTTAAATCAAAGATAAATGTTATTTTTGGATTGGAATGTACTTTCTTACAAAGAAATGGTAAATGCTAATACATAAATTAAATTAATTCACCTGTGTCGACATTTTTACAATGCTTAGACAAAGACACTATGCTTAGATTTTCTCAGTTTCTAAATTTTCTTCTATTTAAAAGTGGATTAGAATTAATGTGTCTCAGAAAATGGCACGTGATCCTTTTACTGGATGACAGTACACTGATCTGTGACTTTAGTCTGACTATAGATAAGAAGAAAACTTTCTATAGATTTAAGATGAATCAGTGATTTAAAAAAAGAAGAAGAAGAAGAAGAAGAGCAAATAACACATTGTCCTTCTTTGGCCCAGAGCAGAAAGGATACAGACGTCATCAGGCATATCCTTCGTTATGTTTGAAAAGCAGAACAAACTTTATTTCTAATTTACAGAAAGCTATCAGGGATGAAACTCTTCACCAAACCGACAGAGCAGAGCAGTTTATGGATATTGGCCCCAAGCCCTGGAACTGTGCGTGCAGTTGGAAAACATTTTAACTCTAAATGAAAATATTCAAGATGGTTGAAAGAACCACCTACTCTAAACACTGTGTAGACTACTAGAAGGATTGCTCATTAATAACAGAAGGATCAGAGACAAAATTCAATGAATTTAATTTTTTATATACAAAAGATAAATATTTTTCCAAGACCAAGATGGACATTTTCACAGTTGTGTTTACTTCTAAAGGAAATGGCACCAATTCCCCATGTCTTTAGTAAATGATTCTGTGAGCCTGTCTTAGAACCATTTATGTCTAGTCTTTCAGGTGTGGGCTTCAAACTGCTTCTGCAGTGCGCTCAGAATTGATGCTTCTAGTATTGCATTGTTGTTGGTAAGCTTATTAATATAACACAGGATTTAACCACATTGTTTAATCTTAAATATGCAGTATAAACTAGTTGACATTAACTACATAAGACGACAACAAAAAACAAAACACAAAAATGCTACATATTTCTTTTGGTGCTTGCCCTCCCCCCTCTTTTAGAAACTTTATTTTCTTCTATTTTCTTTCCTTTTCGTCATGTGAAATCTGCCCACTTGGTGACCCGAGCTCTGGAAGTCAATTCTCCAGGCCTGCTGGGTTCACATCATCATTAGAGATCTTTTGAATTGGCATAGAGGAGACCTACACGCCTTCAGACCAGTCTGTCATCTTTGGCTGAACATCATTGAACTTGGGAGGTGGTTCAGTCTATTTGCCCTAAAATTCTTTTGTAGTCATAGATGTTTCAAGAGCATGTTGCCCTTAAATTTCATTCTCCTCAGGGTCCAGTAGAAGCAGAGAGTAGACATGACTCCCCTACCCCCATGTGTGCACACAGGAGATAGCACATCCACTAAACATCCTGAGCTAATACTCAGCACATTACACCCACTAAATGAGCTTGCTTCTTGTTACCTGGGATGGCAATGTCCAGATACTAAAGTGGCAAATGTGCATTACACAGGGTGATGGTAGACAGGCTGATGTAACATACCTCTGTTACTTACTGGAGGTCAGCCCTGGAGTCAGTCACTACTAGAAGACACAGGTCCCCAAAGGCTCTGATGTTCCATCTAGTGAAGGTCTCAGATGCAAAGCAGCCAGCAATTGGAGTTGCCCTACTGACAGCAGCAAAGTTCAGCAGGGTTTACTGGACAGTGTTCCTGGAGGGGATGATGCTGACATCAGTAGGGTTCTCCATGGAAACAATGGCAGGAGCTGCCTGAAGCAGCTTCTCCTCCGTGCTCTTCAGACTTAGGATGCAAATAATACTATTTTTCATTTATTAATGAACAGTTCTGTCTGGAAGTCAAGGTTGATGCCACCAAAGGAGGACACCAAAGCAAAGAACTTAAGACCATCCTCTTCCTTCCTCTGCAGGATTTCAAATACTCTGGTCTTTATGTGAGTTTCTTTTTGACAAGAGTCAAAAACAATACCATACCAGTGCCTGGGCAGTGCAGAGTCTATTTTCTTCAGCTTTAAATGTCCTTTCACTGTAAGGGTTTCTTCTACTTCAGTGCTTCTCTTTTGGCATTGTTGCTATTTCTTGACACTTTATTTTATGTGCATTTTGCTGTTCCTTGTTTCTGTCTCTGGATGAGATTAAATCCAGTCTGTACTGTGTGGTCTGATCTGAACACTGGATGAATGGCAGGCTTTGGCTTCACCACATTTTGCCTCACTCTGTCATCCAATCTTTGCCCCCAGCTCCCCAGGTTTCTTCACTATATCAGAATGATCATCTGACCAAACGTGCTCCTTATTTCTATTCTCCTGAGAGATTACATTCTTTTTCTTAGGGTTTACAATTTAATATTTCATCAGCCACATTGAAATTTAGGAAATGGAAAAAGTAGAGGAAGATTCTTGATATAAAAGGACCTTAGGTTTTCTCGGAGACTATTATCCAGTGTGATTACCTACCAGAGCCAGACTGTTGTGAACACCTCTGGGGCTGATTATATTTGATGTTAATTCCGTTCTCCTGTGAGTGGCTGAGAACAAAGAATGAGTCAGGACTCAGGTGATTTCCTGTAAAGCTGCTTCCCACCTTAATTTGTAAAATAAAGGAGAGCTGATCATTGGGCAGATAAAAGGGAAGGGGGAGCAGAAAGTGGAGAAAGGGAAGAAGGAGAAAATGGAAGAGGAAGAGGATGCAGAAGAGGAGGAAGGAGAAAAGCAGAGCAGAAGCACATGATGTGGAGAACCCGCAAGTTCTAAGGGGTCCCATAGATGTGAAAAATTGTAGTATAGCAGTAGGTCTGCCCAATGTAGGCACACAGCATGTAATCATATTGACTGAGTTGTGTTTTCATGTGTTTTCATTTGGGTTGGATATTTACAACACCAGACATCAGGAAGGTTATCTCTTGGAAGGAAACACATAAACAAGGATTGTTCTAATATTTATCTGATTATTTTTTAACACCCAGACTGGGTAGCCATCTCCCTAACAACCTTAGTTCTCTCTGTAACATTCTATGTACCAAATCCTTTGCAAATATCAAGTTATCAGCTTTGAAATAGATATTTAAAAATAATTTCAGGAGAAATATCTTGATTTTTCATTCAAATTTATCAACAATCTTCTCAGAGTTTATATATATATATAGTATATATATATATATAAAATGTAATCGTGTGTTCTTTTCTGTTTGAAGATCCATAGGTCTACATTGATATATTATCAATGAGCTGTGAACTTCACTATGAAATTATCCAGAAGTAACAAACCAAAGTGAATACTATCATCTAAGTTATCATCTAAGTTCCTATAAATTATGAAGCATAATTTACATGTTAGTTGTCTTTGATTTCAAAATAGAATATTATTAGAAAATGAGTAAATTAGACCCTCAATATCTATGGGAGGTTGACTATAGGCTGCTTTCCCATATGAAAACCCACAGCTGTTTATGTCCCAAATATAAAATGACACAACTACATATACCACATTTGTGTAGCTCCACATAGTTCAAATAATGTAACCAGAATATACATATTTTTATTTTGTATTATTTGGAATAATGAAAATATCCAATACCAGTTCAGATATTATATAATATTTGAACTTCAAATATGGAAGGCTGAAATAATGGAGAGCTAAGTATATACATATATATAATCTTTTCATTATTAAATAATACAGTTTCAGGCATCAAGAATGCAAGCTTAAAGCATTACTTCAAAATTTAAATCTAAATGTATGATCAAATTAATTCTTTGGCAAATATACATACTGAATAGCAACTTAGTCTGGTTATTTTTTACTTACATGTTTCCCATTGAATAATAACTGCTAATTGCTTTGACAATGTTCTTCTTTCTTGTTACAATGTCAAGCTATTTTGAAAACATGATTATTGTAATAAAGGTAATTTGGTAGAAATAACAGAAATCTCTTGAATTTCAAAGACTGTTTGCCTTTTCTATTAATTCAAAAAATATTTTGTTGCACCTACTACATACCCCAGGACTGTACAAGGAGCAAAACATTTACCCACTAATAACACAAGATCCCTGAGTTAATCGCCTATCAAGCCTGTGGTCTTTCAGCTTCATTGGAAAAGGTAGTTGAAAACGTTGCACAGTTTAAGTTTCTTCTTGGGCTTAATTATTTCTCTTCGATATTTCTTCTTATTTCTTCTTTTCTTCTAGATTCCTCTATTGTTGAGTCTAGAACCCAAGGGATCCTTAGAACTTCTGATACACAATCCACTCCTTACCAAATTTCTATGAGAAAATGAAGAATGAACAGTAACTTCAGATAGACATAGGCCTCTTCTTTTCCACTTTCAGGACCCTAACTATAATTCACAGGAGAAAAAATTATCAGTTGCTTGGTTCCTTTTCTTTCTTTCTTCCTTTCTTTCTTTCGTTCTTTCTTTCTTTCTTTCTTTCTTTCTCTCTCTCTCTCTCTCTTTCTTTCTTTCTTTCTTTCTTTCTTTCTTTCTTTCTTTCTTTCTTTTTGTACAAGATACTGTGTTACCTAGAATTAAATATACTTAATTTAAGTACATTGTTTAATGTGTAAAAACAATCTAGAATAAATATATTTTGCTTGATTACACTGATAAATGTGTAACAAAAATTTCTTGCATTGTGATCAATATTTAGAGCCACAAATCCCAAAATCAACCATTGCATTAACGGACATAAATACATTCAGCTTTCTCCATAATACAGTCCCCAGAACACTTAAGTGGTAAATAATGGGATGCTATACCACAAGAAATCCACAGACACTTAGTTATTTCATTCAGATAGACGCAGAAATAAGTAGGTGCATACATTTATTTAGATTCCCAGGATGCTATCACTGTAGCGTATTTTTGCAGAAAAGCATAGAACAATGAAATTCTTCTATTTTTCCCATTAAACCAGAACTCTAGGTATAAATTTAGATAAAATAGCTTCTGTTTTTCAATCATTTGTTCACACTACTTTGGCTTTGTTTTCTCTTTTGATACACACTATTCTGTCCTGTTAGAGAATGTCTTGCTACAGTTTATCACTTTACATTTCTAGTCCAGCACAGGGTGTCTCTTCTGTACTACCATGTTATTTATTTTATGGGTTGAACGGAATGCCTCAGATGTAAGTGTATATAAAATAAGACTCCAGCAAGTGTGTCAAAGTAAAGAACAGAAGAGCTACAATTATATAAACACATAACAGTGATTATAATTACTTTTCTACAGGACATGTAGGAAGGAAAACTGAAAATTCTCCAAACGATTTTGTTTCAATAACTTTTCTCCAAATAATTACCTAACGACTGGTAAATGAATTGTCTGATTAAAAAAAAAAAAAAAGAAAAAGAAAGAAAGAAAAACATTTCCTTTAATCTCTGTGTAAAAGGAACAATCCTGTGGATTGATTAAATTCTGAACAAACAAAATAACCTAGCTGAAGACCACAGATATCACACTTCAAGGATCTTTTTCTAGCTGAAGCCTGAGTTGAGCATATAGGAACGGTGCTACATTAGAGATGGATGCCCAACAAAAGTCCTCAGTGCTAGTCAGAGGGTACATTTGCCAGCTGCAGTGGAGATGCAGGATGTGTGAATGCAGGAGTCTCACTTGTGGAAAATGTTTTGTAAGTAGTAGTAGAGCTTGGGCAGTGATTTTCCCAGAAGTGATAGGAACTCAAAGCATACTCCAGTCTGAAAGGGATGCTAAAAGAAGAGGCCATTGAGCAAGATCAAAGGAGGTCCACAGCTGTTCTTCTCTTGCTGTCCTGGGTGCTCTTTGATGTCTACATAACTGTTTGGGCTAAAATCAGAGCCCTGTGGATAAAAGGCCACCCTCACTCATCCCAGCTACTTTTACCATCCCAGCTAGAGGTGGATAACTCAATAGACACCCAAGTATGTTTTCTGTTTAAACATTAAAGTCAAAGGGGCAGCCTTCTTTTATAGAAAGGTGATAAATAATTAAATTGAATATGCACATGTTTAAAAGATTCTCTGTTTATAAAAATGGTTTTACTAGGAATAATTCATGTGCCTTAGGATTCCCCATTTACAATCCACAATGTAATAGTTTTTAGTGTATATACAGATGTGGAACCATCATCAATGGCAGCATTTCCTTTACCTTTGAGAGAAATCCTGTACTACATAGCCTTTGTCTCTTCCCACATTAAGCAGCCATACTTTACTTTCTGCCTCTACAAATTTGCCCCTTCTGGACATTCCACATAAATGGAATTATACATAATATGTGGTCCTTTCTTAGTGCCTTGTCAGCACAAGGCTAGGAATTTTCCCCTGTGTTGAATGTTTATTTTCAGTCCCCTTCTGTTAGTATAATATTTCATGTGCTTGAACCTCTGACTTCCAGGGATGAATCTTATCATTCTTTCAAGCTTCATATGAAATGTCCTATTACAATAAAAGTAATATAAATTCTCTTTGTTTGTCTTAAGAAGCTTCCTAGAAATAACAAGGTTAATGTTAGATATAAATTAAATATGTTAGACACCATCAGAGTCGAATAGTATTATGCCATACTGTGTTTTTCTTAAGTTTATTATCTTACACTAACCCAGAAAATATTTCATTTGCTATACTTCTGTTGCTTGTGAGAAAGAGAGATTGCCCATATGTATTCATCAATTTTAGGCTAACTTAAACATTTCCTGTCCTAACACACCAGTCAAGTGCGCGGTCTCTAAGATTTTCACTATGGCAACACTTTTCAGTACTTTCCTGAGTCTAATGTGACACAAATTTGCTATGCTTTGGCATAGTTTTATAGCCAAAACTAGAATGAAAGTAATTATGATTGAGTTGTGAACCTCCATACCACAAGTTCCCAAACCACTTGGATAGTAGTATGTCTCTCTGAAATACCCCAACAAATTATAATATTTCAGTTTGACTATAGAGACCTGTCAATTTGGAAATATAGTCTCTCTGCACATAAAAATGTCTTAGTAGCAATGGCTGTGTTTTCTGAAGAATGACCATCCCTCGTACCCCAGTAGGTAGGCATGGCTCTTTTAAACAATATCACACTCGATAGAGTACATTTTATTTCTGTTAAAATACTGAAGATAGAACAAAAGCTAACATTTTCCTCTACAGCAAAATTTCACTTAACTTCTGATATGGAAAGATAAGTTATTTACAACTGTTCTAATCATGAAACAAGGAAGGCCTTCCATGTATAATATACAGGAGAAAGCTTATCCATGTGACTGACTTTGACCCTCTTTTGAAAACAGCGTTTTCAATTTGTTGCAATTCATGACTATTTCACCTTTGGAGTCATGAATTAAAAGTTCATGTTATCAGTGTAGGAGTCAGACAGGTCAAGGACACCACAAGACAACCTACAGATGCAACTAACCTGGGCCCATAGAACTCACCAAGACTGAACCACGAACCTGAGAGTATACATGAAACAGACCTAGGCCCCCTACATGTATAACAGATATGCAGCTTAATTTTAATGTGAGACCCATAGCAGCAGGAGTAGGAGCCGTCTCAACTCTGTTGCTTGCCTTTGGGTCTCTTTTCCCTATCTGTGTTGAGTTGTCTAGCCTCAATGGAAAAAGATGAGCCTAGTCCTTCTGCAACTTGATTTGTCAAGGCAGGTTGATAACAGCTGGGAGAGGGGAGGTGAGAGGAAGGGACTGGAAGGAGAGAAGGGGGAGGAAGTGATCTGGGTGGAAAGTAAATCAATTATTAATGAAAAATTTACTGTATTATACATACTTTATAAAAAATGGTTGTTTCTGGAATAATATCAATTTTTGCTTCATTCTGGGTACAATTTTGCTTTTTTGTTTTGTTTTGTTTTCTTCCAAAGAAAGAAAAACACTATGATGTACATATAATATATTAGGTTTCTTGAAATCTTTTGATATTCACCATTTTTTAAAAAAGATTTTCTTTGGAAAAGTTATCTTAGGAACATTAAAATTGTTAAAATGATGGCACAAACTGGATGCAAGAAAAAAAAAGAGACTGGGTTAATGTGTCATATACAAGCATTAGGTCTATCTTCTATAAGAATTTTACAAACCATTTCAGCAATACCAGTTACACTTTGCAAAAGAGTTGCTAGCAGACAGGATTTAAGGATATAGGCCATAAATTAAACTGCAATAGCCCTATGAGCCATGCCTTTGCTTGTACCCTTGATTTCCAATGGATCTTTTGCACATGATTGGCCCTGGTACTGTGCTGGCATCAGAATGGACATTCTGGCTTGTGATCTCAGAGTCTCCAATGGGAACTTGCTCGGTGGCTGCATCCACTGCACTCTCTTGTTCTGTCTACTTAAGCTTTCCCAGTGGGGATGGAAGATAAGGACAGTGATGGTACAGATCCCAGAAACGCTTAATCAGGTCCAAAGAGCAAACTGGAAGGCACCTCTGTGGCTCAGGATGGAAATATCACAGCTGTCACTTTGGACATCAAACACAAATTTTAAAATAGAAAGGCGAGCCCTAGCAAACTGATTCCTTCTCTCAAAAGAATGTATCTCAAGGTTCTGAAGTCTTATGGATACAAAACCATTTTGTAAACATAGATGTTGACTATTCACATCTAATAAGGACTAATTTTAGCTAAGTGTACATACTAATCTGTCATAGTTCTACACTAATTCTGTCCATTCACACTGGTATCCAAGGCTTCCTCTACATTCAATACAAATGCATATCCACCTATATTGTTCATAACTACACTTAAAATGATAAGTTTTAGCAATCACTAAATTTCAAATTCTGATTCTATGCAAAAGATTTTTGTTTTAGTATGTACTTTCTTTAGAATGTACAAAGCATCAAATAAAATGTCTACAGGTGTTTAGAAATGAGAACACTTCAGCAAAAAAAGGAAATCGCTTCCCATCACTGGCTAGTTTAGGAACTGTCATCTTGCGGAACTGAGAAGCATATCTGTTAACAATCTTTTTTTTTTTTTTCAATTTTCACTCTCAACTGTCTCCACTATTACACTCAGAGAGCATGGGCCACAGTGTTTGCTGCAAGTCTAACAGTGCCAGCCCTGTTTATCCAAGCTTGGCAATCAAGGCAGGGCTTAGATCTCTGCAAAGCTCATTCAGCAGAAACTTCATTGAGCAAAAATTTATTGACTGCCTCCTATGTGCTTGGCATTTTAGGTACCAGTTGGCCTAATTACTTGCATTGCTCTAGCCTGATTATTCTCCTTCACAACTTAACTGCATGGATCTAGGCTCAAATTTTATCTGTTCTTCAAGATGCAACTTAAATGCGTCTTACTTCTGAAACTCATTACTCCTTTCAATAAGAGGCAATTTCACCATTTTTCAAGTTCCATATGATATCACCTGTATCCACAACTTGGTATGCAATTTGTGTGGCCCAATATTGGATAAAAATGAAATGCCCCTCTTCACAGCCTACTACTATTGTCAAGATAGAGCATCACACCAACTGTGTAGCCTTCTTAGATGATAGCATGGTGAGACTGAATAGGTCACATGCCCAAGAAACCAACCTTGTCACTATTTATTAATAATACCAGTATTTAATAACATTCTTCAGTGAAATAATTCTTACTATTTTAATTAATTCATTAGCTATTTTTACACACAGGTTGTCTTTTTGGTTTGGATACATATAGGTTTTTTAGTACAATGGCTGATTATATTCCCACAGTAGTCAAGAATCTAGAAAGATGTCTGTTATTGGAAACATTTACCATGAAAATATAGTCCAAAGACTGACTTTACAAGGAAGATTGTCAGAAATGCAACATCTCAGAGCCACTGACCAAGTCCACATTTTACAAGATCTCCATCTGATCTCTATGTCAGATCTTCAGTCTGGATTCTGACTGAATAAATAAATGAATACCTATCTGTAACAGAATATACCACAGGGTGGTAATATGGGCTCTTAAGAATACAGCTTATTTCCTCAAATGCCTATGAAATAGACTCCCGGTTTTCTCAAAAAACACTGGAGTATTGGATTAACATTTCTTATCTCTATTTCCAACTCTTCCTTTTCAGAGAAATGATTTCCCAGTAGTTACATAGAAGAGCTTGTTACCTGTCTTAGGGTTACTATTGCTATGATGAAACAACATGACCAAAAGCAACTTGGGGGAGAAAGGGTTTGTTTGGCTTACAATTCCACATCACAGTCCATCACTGAAAGAAGTAGGAACAAGAAATCAAAGAGGGCAGGAAAGTGGAGGCAAGAGCTGATACGGAAGCCAAGAATGGATGATGTTCTCTGAGTAATTTAGACTGCATTCTTATAAATTCCAAGACCACCAGTCATGGGGTATCGACCTACAATGGCCTTGGTCCTCCCATATCAGTCAATAATTTAGAAAATACCCTGTTTCAAACTACATTATTTTACTTTTAATTCACTGGATTCTCTTTGTTTTATTTTATTAGGTATTTTCTTAATTGAGGTTCCATTCAGTTCTGTCAGATGACTATTGCTTGTATCAAGTTGACACAAGAGCTAGACAATTCCTGTAGGGAGAATGTTAACAACTTTCTACCTGAATCGTCTTCAGGTTTCTCAAGCCCCATTTCACTTACTCGTGCCCACAGAAGTGAAGCCTCTTTGCAATTATTTTCCAATACTAGTTTAAAATAAAAGATAATAACTTCGCTTATCACAATTGTGATTTCCACTGGGTAAGCTTCATCATTCTATGAAGAATAGCCTTATAACAAAACCAACTGTAAAACAGAAACTGTGGGTATGTTGAATGTAACTTGAAAGTATAGAATCATTTGAGTCATAAAATGGTAGCCAGAGATAAGTTAAAATAATATTGGAATAAACCAACATTTCCAACACCAAATACTTTTTCTTAAGTGATGGTGAATGAAGGCTTTAGTTTGGAATAGAACCTTGGATTTTGTTAAGGTTACTCCTTATTCTTTTCTCATATGCTTACTAACTCTTCTTGTGTGTCAGACTTTTCCAGTTCAATGGCAGTCAGGGGCTGGCATGCATGAAGGGAAAAGTAGATGATGACCACGAGTAGGGCCATTGGTTGAAGTCACTAATCAAACTCAGCAGGGTGTGTGTGTGTGTGTGTGTGTGTGTGTGTGTGTGTATGTGTTTGTGTATACCATCTATGGGGACATGAGATGGACTAAAGTTAGGGCTACTGGAGGGTTTAGAGGTCACAAATAGAGGGGTGATGTGATTTAATTATATTTTAATAAAATTGTTAATAAAATATAACTAATCAAATTTTAGAATATAGGAAATGAATTGGGAAAATTCAAGCAACTTCTTCTGTTTAAATCTCTCCTACCATTGTCTGAAGTGTATTCATTTAATTGAGTTGAAGAAATCTATGTTCAGTTAATCTCAGAAAAACAATACTGAAATCTGGCTCATTTGATATCTTCTTGTTTTATGAATAGCACTAATCAGTTTGGAGAATATCCAGGTGCTAATGTTCAAGTATGCCAAGATCTGGGGGAGGATTGTTCTCATTAAAAGAACTCAATGCTAAGAAAGAGTGAATTCCTAAAGAGTGATGAGAAGCTGAAACTTGCAAACCTCACCAACAACCTACAAGTTTTAATACAAATATTTCACAGTGGGTAGTAGTGTGTGCTGAGCCCAAATGTAAGCACCATGTATTATTGTCTTCAACTGGCATTAATTCTTCAAGGAAAGAAAGAACACACACACACACACACACACAGAGCACAGCACACAATAAAAGAGAGGCTATTAAGTTGAAAGTAATTAAGGGGGAAACATGCTGGTTTAGTAAAGTGATAGATGTAGATTCTCTTCCCAGATCATAATTTGACAATTCTCATGTAGTTCTTCAGGTTTCTAGCCCCACAAATGATTTTCCTCTTGTCAAACAGGTCTTAAGCCTTATGGACAATGTATGTGGGCTGATACTGTGCCCTTATAGTTAAAAAAAAGTTCAAAGTTATAAAATGTTCAAAAAGCACAAAGAATGTGGCATGTCCTGTTATTCTTAACAAACAATTTTATTTATTTATTTATTTATTTATTTATTTATTTATTTATTTATTTTAAAGTATTTGTCTTTGACTTGTCTTTCTACTGTGGCTAGATTAAGCTTGAAATGGTCTCAATGGAAAATATTATTAAGATTATTTTTAGTCATAAACACTGTGCTGCGATAAGTCTTCTACTTTTCTGAATCCGGTTTTGTCAAGAATGAACAAAAGATTACATTTCGTGCAGCTTCAGGGTAGCCAAGCTGGTGAATGCAGCGTTCACAAACATTGTGTTTGGAGATAAAGATCTTAAAGAATACTAGATCAACTTCAAAACTGATGAAAATAAACTTTCACTTTCCTGGTTTAAAGAAAATAATGAAATTGAAGTAGAGTTGAGGGTCAGTATATGCATGCAATTGTCGTGGGAATAGACAAATGTTCACTTTTATTTGCTTAAGATTACAAAGTGTTGGATCACCAGAGCAGTTATAAATGATTTATGGAATGAGACACATTCCTGCTTAACTTACAAAGGCCATCAGCAGTGAAGGCAATTACAGAGATAGGCTGCTATTTTTAGTGATTCGCTTACACTGCAACTACATTGTTATTATTATGAAATATCATGAAATAAAAACTAAGATTCTTTCACAATGCTGTTCTTATGAAATTATTCCTAGTAGCAAAGTAGTGAAGGAATTGTTATATGTCTTTTTAGCTGTTTCTATACTTGCAAATGAGCTGTGTGCACAGATCATATCCATGAGTTCTGCATGGAGTGATAATAGGTGCCTTTAATGGCCGGCTATTCATATATAACCCAAATGTCATTCAGCGATTTCACACTGTACTTGCTACTTATTATGTCAACTTGACACAGGCTAGTATCTTTAGAACAGAGGGAAACTCATTGAAAAAGTGCCCCACCAGCTTGTGGTCAAGCCCATGGTATATTTTCACAATTGATGATTGATGTGGGAGGACCCAGCTCACTGGGGGAAGTGGCACCCCTCACCTGCTAGTACTGAGTGCTATAAGGAAAATAGCTGAAAAAGCTATGAAAGAGCAAGTCAGTAAGCAGCACCCCTTTAGTTTCCACATCAGTTCCTGCCTCTAGGTTGCTATTCTACTTGAGTTCCTGCTCTGACTTTCCTGACAGTATGATTTAAGATGAAAAGAAAAGAAGTGGGAAAAAAAAATAACTCCCATCTGAAGTTGATTTTTGTCATTGTGAGACAAAGTTCGGAGCAGAGACTGAAGGAATGTGAAGGAATGACCATCCAGAAACTGCTCCACCTGGAGATCCATCCCATAAACAACCACCAAATCCAGTCACGCAGGGGGTGAAAGGGATTTTCAGAGAGGAACCTAGGAAAGATGATAACATTTGAAATGTAAATAAAGAAAATATCTAATAAAAAAAAGGGAAGAGAAAAAAAAACTATCTAAGACACACCCATTATCACCATTTTTCAGCCAAGAGCTTGCTGAATGATTCTGTCACATCCTTGATCCATTCCAAGCCAGAGTCTTCATTTCTTCTAGGGGCTAAACATTTGATTATTTTATTCTCTGTACGATTATCAAGTCATGAATGCATGCATGACAGACATTGTGTGACAACAAGCAAGTTTGTAAAGCATCAAAGAATCTGAAATTTAATTTTCAATATATGTATCATTTTCTTAAATGTTCTCCCAGCACTTCTGCTGTACAATGGTACACTTCTGTGTCACCCTTGAAACTCAGGTTCCCTCTCGAATGACAGATATCTCATTATCCATTAAGCTCTTTTTCTGCCCTTGAACTTTCCCTTATTCTCAAGGGTTCTCTTTCTCAACCTCCAGAGAGCTCCTAAGGAGTGTGTGCTCACATAGAAAGCTAGCATTGCATATAAAGTTATAGAGCCCACATTGTATTCAAGAAACAAAGGTGGTTCTACAAGGTGCATAAAGGTCCAACATGCAAGAGTAGAAAGCAAGATTTAGTGACATGTACACACTGAAATATACACCGATAATAGAAATATAGGCATCAACAAATTGTGCTGGTACAACTGGTGGTTATCATGTAGAAGAATGCAAGTTGATCCATTCCAATCTCCTTGTACTAAGGTCAAATCTAAGTGGATCAAGGAGCTCCACATAAAACCAGAGGCACTGAAATTATAGAGGAGAAAGTGGGGAAAAGCCTCAAAGATATTGGCACAGGGGAAAAAATCCTGAAGAGAACAGCAATGGCTTGTGCTGTAAGACCGAGAATTGACAAATGGGACCTCATGAAACTGCAAAGCTTCTGTAAGGCAAAAGACGCCGTCAATAAGACAAAAAGGCCACCAACAGATTGGGAAAGGATCTTTACCTATCCTAAATCAGATAGGGGACTAATATCCAATATATATAAAGAACTCAAGAAGGTGGACTCCAGAAAATCAAATAACCCTATTAAAAATGGGGCTCAGAGCTAAACAAAGAATTCTCACTTGAGGAATACAGAATGGCTGAGAAACACCTGAAAAAATGTTCAGCATCCTTAATCATCAGGGAAATGCAAATCAAAGCAATTGTGAGATTCCATCTCACTCCAGTCAGAATGACTAAGATCAAAAATTCAGGTGACAGCAGATGCTGGCAAGGATGTGGAGAAAGAGGAACACTCCTCCACTGTTGGTGGGATTGCAAGCTTGTACAACCACTCTGGAAATCAGTCTGGCGGTTTCTCAGAAATTTGGACATGGTACTACCGGAGGATCCTGCAATTCTTCTTCTGGGCATATATCCAGAAGATGTTCCAACTAGTAAGAAAGAAACATCCTCCACTATGTTCATAGCAGCCTTATTTATAATAGCCAGAAGCTGGAAAGAACCCAGATGTCCCTCAACAGAGGAATGGATACAAAAAATGTGGTATATTTACACAACGGAGTACTACTCAGCTATTAAGAAGAATGAATTTATAAAATTCCTAGGCAAATGGTTGGACCTAGAGGGCATTATCCTGAGTGAGGTAACCCAATTACAAAAGAACTCATATGATATGTACTCACTGATAAGTGTATATTAGCCCAGAAACTTAGAATACCCAAGATATAAGTTACAGTTTGCCAAACACATGAAACTCAAGAAGAACGAAGACCAAAGTGTGGACACTTTGCCCCTTCTTAGAATTGGGAACAAAACACCCATGGAAGGAGTTACAGAGACAAAGTTTGGAGCTGAGACAAAAGATGGACCATCTAGAGACTACCATATCCGGGGATCCATCCCATAATCAGCCTTCAAATGGTAGACACCATTGCATACACTAGCAAGATTTTGCTGATAGGACCCTGACATAGCTGTCTCTAGTGAGACTACGACAGGGCCTAGCAAACACATAAGTGGATGCTCACAGTCAGCTATTGGATGGATCACAGGGTCCCCAATGGAGGAGCTAGAGAAAGTACCCAAGGAGCTAAAGGGACCTGCAACCCTATAGGTGGAACAACATTATGAACTAACCAGTACCCTGAACTCTTGACTCTAGCTGCATATGTATCAAAAGATGGCCTAGTTGGCCATCACTGGAAAGAGAGGCCCATTGGACTTGCAAACTTTATATGCCCCAGTACAGGGGAGCGCCAGGGCCAGAAAGTGGGAGTGGGTGGGTAGGGGAGTGGGGGGGGGAGGGTATGGGGGACTTTTGGGATAGCATTGGAAATGTAAAGGAGGAAAATACTTAATAAATAAATAAATAAATAAATAAATAAATAAATAGGTGCTGGTGTGGATGACCTCTCAACAACAAAACAAAACCAAAACACTAGGATTCAAAATATAGTTTAGGGTTTGGCAAAGAACCTCAAAAAGTATAGTGTCTAGTGCAAAAGTATAGGGATCTAACTGCAAATATCTACCTCCCCTACAAAAATGTCTGGCATGCTGTCACACATTTGAAATCCCAATGCTCCAAAGAAAGAAATAAAATGATTCCCAGAGCTTTCTGATCAGCCAGTCTATCCAAATCAGGAAGCTCCTGACTTTTGCGGGACCAGGTCTCAAAAACTAAAGTAGACAGAGACAAGGAAAACTAAATATGCCCATGTGCATTTGTGCAAACCAAGATAGCTTAACTGAAGATTTCTTTATAAGAACTAAAGTAAAAATGTAGAGAGAAAGTTAGAAACATACTGGCAGGAATATATACCACTGAACTAAACGAGGCGCCAATGTGCATACCTGTGATAGTCTTGACTGAGATGACCATTGTCTTATTCTTACTGTTGATAGCTTTGGGTTGTCACTTTCGTCCTAGTGTCTGTATACTATCTTCATTCTGAGTGAAGAACAGAGAAAACACCTTGTGGACAATAGTGGTTGGTCAAGTGTTTCCAAGAATCACAGGGCATCCATTTGATTGGATCTGGAGTGCTATCTCAGTAGTTAAGAGCAGTCACTGCTCTATCAGAAGATCTGGGTTAGGTTCTCAGCACACACATGTCTTATAATTGTCTACCATATCAGGTCCAGAGGATCCATCACTTTATAATTGTCCTTGCACTGATTGCATGCTTATGATGCAAATACATATATACAGCCAAAACACTCATATATATATATATATATATATATATATATATATATATATATATATATATATATAATAAAGAAAACTATTTAAAATCATCTGTGTCTTTAGTTTGTCTCTGTGCTATAGAATATCAGAAAATCCAGCTAATCACTGCCCCTATGTATTTTCTTAGTTTAAAAGTGAGACAAAGTGAGACAACCTATTTTCTTGTGATCTCTGGCACCTAAAACCTCTTATTATCTTATTAAACTTATAATTAATGATTGTCACCACTTAGGATCACAACATATTCATAAGGCTGTGATCATTATTCATAGATAAAGACTATCAACAAGCAGCTAATGTGGATTCATCCCCTTTGCAAATGGCAGGGATGTGCTGCAAGGAATATCAATTCTCCTTTAGAACGCTATAAGGATTCAGAGTGCTTATCAACATCTGAGTTGACGGATATTTGACCATTCTCAATCTTCTACCCCTGAAGGCATTGCTCTGTGTCAAATGCACAAAACTGATCTGGCTCTGGTTTCATTCCCATGGAATTTACCACTTGGGATTTTAAAGTTGGAACATTGTACAAAGAAAGCAACAACCGGGACCTGCTTGATGGGCACAATATTGCCAAAAATGTATTGAAGAATTTCTTAAGCTACTTCATTAATCATGTAGTGGTAATTTAGACTTATTTATATGAAACAAACAAATCAAGTTGAATTGTGGCTACCTGTGTGTGATTCCTTTGAGAATTGCTGAAGGATCAGCCCTTGTCTTCAGCTTCTAGTCCTTTGCTTTTTAGCTAAATTCATATTTTTCCTGAATTCCCTTGTTCAACAAGCCATTAAGTTGTCATATTTCTTATCAAGTTGCAATACAGTGACTTGGTATATCCAAGTACGAATTATATTTTTGTCATCGTCAGCTGATACAACAGTATCAGCTGTGATTTATGAGGAATCCACTGTATGGTCTGCACCATCTAAAACCTTTGGTAGATAAGCCCATATGATTTTCAAAGCCTTGGCGAGAACGTAATGCTGTTGTTATCCTAGTCTTAAGTAAAGAAAATCGAACAAGTCGACACAGCATGTTAGTGGCATTAGCTTAGGAATCTAGGTATGCTGTTGTTCATCGTATCCAATACAGAGTGCTGTTGGCTTCTTTCTACCAGCTTATATTCAATTATCACTGCCATTCTAGGGTTTTGCACTCTGGAGAAAGGGGGGGGGGAGGGGGAGGGGGAGAGGGAGAGGGAGAAGGAGTTATTTAATCTGTTTTTATTCTACATTTTAACCCTTTGGCTATTCTTCTGAGACTCCATGCAGCGATGTGTTTTGACCTGACATGGTGTGAGCCCCTTGTTTATTTTTTTTTTCTGCACACATGTCCATCTTTCACACACAGTGACAACTACTATTTTGCTAAAATTTCAGCCATCCATACTTTCAGGCCTGCAGGATCAAGGATTATTTTTATCCTCCCCTCAAAATATGACCCAGTGTCTAATTTTTTTACAAGTGGTTTTAATGAATGCCTTTCTTTTATCTCTATAAAATCAATTCTTTCAATGGAAATAGAATTTCTTTGAAGTTTTTTTTTTGCCTGTTTGTTTATGTTATCTTCATTTATAGTGTATCTATGTTCCCAGAAAGACCAATGCTCTAAAAATGTGTCTTTTTACTTGAAGGAGTCTCCTTACCTGACACGATCTACAATGATTGTCAGCTTTTCATGGACAGTGATCTGAACTCACTCGTAATATGATTGATAAGCTTATGTCTGAGTATCTTTTGATTAAGGTAACAAGCAAACTATAATTTTTCAAGTTTTTTTTAATGGATGTTTCTAGTCCAACCAAATTTAACCTCGCTTTATCAACAAACATGTTTAAAAATCTGACGTTGCTTGTTTAACTTTAGTATCAGCAAAACTTTGTTCTTGCGGACAGTGATTTTTTTGCTAGTTGATCTCAATGGATTGAGAACAGCCCAGGAGTTTAGAAGAACATGGCTCTAAGTAGTCTGCCAAGGCATTTCCAGAGAAGATCAAATCAGGAGGTCTCTGGCCTAAGCAAAGGCTTAATCCATCTGTGAATATTAATTTGCATGGATTACTAGGTGGTGGTAGAATTACAGAAAGTGAAGCTTTGTGGCAGGGGTAGGTCCTAAGGGGTGTGGCCTTGAAGCAAACCTCCTGTCCCTAGTCCTTTTTTGATGCTCCCCTTTTTCCTTCCCAGCTGCCTGAGGTGAACAGCTTTTCCTATCCGCAACCTCCAGTGTACCATGATACCCTTGACAACATGATGTTCTCCCTCAGCACGGGGTCTGACAGGGCCATGGGATCATAGCTGAAACCTCCAAATGCATAAGCCAAACACAGCTATGCTCTGTGAAACTACTGTTCTCATTTCTCCTGGTGACAGACACTGACCTTCCTGAAAATACTTCTGTGAAACTGTTCCTCTCTTGGTGACAGACACTAACTCAGATCATAGTGATATCCATACAAATGCCCATTCTAATAATTAGAAATAATTAACATTTTCCTCAATGTTTCTATTGATTTCTGACTTGATGTTCAACAGCTTGCTTGTTTAAATTTAGAAACAGGCTATATCTGGAATTTCATACTGATAAGGAACTCAGTAGATTTTATACACAAAAACTAATTAGGTACAGGGAATGGAGGAAGTGCATCACACACTGCTCGACCCTCTTAATCTAAGTTGTGCTTTTTCTTAAAGCCTCATAGCCACTTCCTGGGTTCAGGTTTTATTCTTCTGCAGGGCTGCTCAGAATTTTTCATTATACCTTTTTCCTACTCTCGCACATGGTGCTAGCACTTCTGTTTATATCCAGTATAAAGCAATATCAAATTGTCCTTACCAGTTTGAGCCCTGCAGAACTGTGATTTTTAGATGATAACTTGCTACCTCCTAAAAAGCATTAGAAATGTTTTCTTCAGTAAATCAATTTCTTTTCCTTAAGTTAGAATTCTAGAACCAGTTGTTGATATATTTACATTATCAAAGCACAGTGCATATAATTTGGGAGCAAGACAAATCACTTGAAAGAGGCTCCGTATTCTTAGATTCTGTGAAGTATTTTAATGCCTTATATCTCGGGATGTTCTATTCCAGATTTGCTTCTTAGTATTCTATGCGAGCATGTTTTTCCCAGGTCTCTTTTTCTCCATGACTATTAAAAAAAGGACGAATGATTTGAGATTCTGAAACATTTAAAGCTGTTTAATCTTTGAGCTTGTCCCTGTTATAGTCAAAGTCAAGTATTTCAAATTCTGAACTGGACTTTTATGATTTCTTTGAACCCTCTCATGCCTCAGGAGGTTCCAGACAGTGCTCATCAAGATATTTAGAATCAAGAATTCCTAAGCCATCATTTGTATTCTGTATACAGACCTGCGCCATTGTTTAAATTTAGAAGCCACCTCTACCTTTATATGTGTGATGCTTACTTCAAAATGACATTTAAACATTGACTTTAAAATAGATCTACTTCATTTTGCCATTGACCTGGTACTTAATAAAGTCTTAATAAATTCTCAAACTGTAAGTAAAATGATTCTTGTTGAATTGGCGCATATAGCAGCATATTGACAGTCTATTCTGCAGTCTCTGCTTCTCTGTTGGACCCAGGGAGCTAGAGAACATGAGCTTAAAATTAATATACTAAGGTTATTATTGTCATAATTTTCTTGGTAGAATTAAAAAATTGCTTTCTCGTTTATGTATGTGCCACTCTTGGAAGGAAATAAATTACAATAAATTAAAAATATTATTCTTTCTGTTTCTACTTGATAATTAAGTGTGTTTAATTATAATTAATTTTTAAAGATAGCCATTATGGAAGAGTAATTAATTATTTCACATCATGCCAGACTTGACTATAAAATAAGATATTAAAAAATGAAAATGTTATGTTCAAGTAAATATTTCCCAGACTTTAAATAATTTTATCCTCCACAATGGCAAACTGCAGAAAAATGATTCATCTTCAATATGGTACCCTAACACAAAATTAAAATTATTGAGGTAAATATTATTATTTCTGATTAACATTTTATACAGTCTTTAATATTTACTGATGAATATATTTCTAAAATTTCTGAATGAAAAATGTTTCAGTTATCTAAACATGAAAATAAAAGTGGTAAAGGTAATACAGCAAGTCTTTTTAATGAGTTTAATTAAACTGGAATGAAGACAGTGGTCAGGTGATTTTACTAAAACTAAGATCAGCAACAGGAGACTTCTTTCTTATCTTTTATTTATAGTCACTGAATTGTGTTGTTAAACTGCTCTAAGCCTTCAGCGGGTGATCACATTCCTTACCACCTGCCAGAGATCTCTAGATTCATCAATGAAAGACACACACACACACACACACACACAGTGTTATTTTTAATATACCTTTTGCTTACTGGCTGGGTTCTTCCAAACATTCCCACAACTAAAACACACTCCCTTCTGTTCTTCTTGAATTTAAACTTGGCTAAATTTATATTTTATCTCTGCTACTCCAGACACGTTTGGGGGAGTGGTCCCTGGAGCCACATTCCTCAATTCTTACATGTTGGCTGGCCTTTAGGTCTGTTCTTTCTCCTTCCCAGTAATGACATGGTTTGCCCTATGTCCCTCTCATGGTGGAATCCTTATCCTCCCCTGCGTTTCTCGCCCGGCAATCCTAAAAGTCCCACCTCTGTCTCCATGTCCAGATTTTGGCATTGGCCACTTTATTTTCCAATCAGAGCCAACTGGAGGCAGGCTTCCTTTAGCCTATGTGCAGGAAAGTGCAAACATATCTTTTGGGTGACACAATTAGCATGAGAACACAAGCCACTACATCTTTCCCTTTTTGTCTACTAAAACAGCATTTTCTTTCCAATATGCACTGAACATAGTTATAACAGCCATGTAAACTATGAGGTATGATATATACTAAAAGTGTTTAGTCCATCGATTTCGATAATTTAGATAAAGTATTCTACCATCTATCCTAACTTAAAGAGTTTACAATTCTATACTTGAATTAAGTTCTGACTTTTACTTGTATTACCATCTGAAAAACATCCCTTTAAATCTATATCATCTCTCATTGCTAAACAATTTGAGCTTGATTATGAGACTATAACAAGTTCTTAACCCTGTTAGGAATCTGAGAATGAATTATTATCTGAATATGAAGGATCTGCAAAAACATAGCTTCTAAAACTTAAACAAATTTTAGAGACAGCTGAATATTTGGACAATCCCCTATTAGGCAAAAATATCATTTGCCTAGTTTACTCTGTCCTTGGAGAGCAAAACTGTCAACTGTCTCACACTGTAAGTCCTTTCTTGGACTGTGTGTTTTGCCTGTAGATGAATGGGGCAATTTTTGTGTCGTGACTATCTTGACATGACTGAAACAACTCTATATGGAGGTTTTGATGTTCAATTTTTTTTCTTTGAACAAAGGGGCAAACATGTCTCTAGTCAAATGATCTTTAATTGTAAATTAATATTAAATGCTGTATTGTGTGGTTTTCTAATTTTTGAAGACTATCTTTACAAAGTGTATCTGAATTGTTAAGTTTTACTACTCTTATTTCTATTTAAATATTGTAGAAATCACCTTAATATAATTAGGTCAGAATCTAATATAACTATGAGCTTACTACCTGCCCCTTAACTTGTGTTACTTAATCATCCTAAACAGTTCGTAAAAGCGGTTATGAGAAAGACTGAGTCTAAGCCTTTATTCTTAAATAAGTTGTATAGAAAACTTAAGAGTAACAATATGAATTTTAAGTATACTTATACTAATGAAAACCTTAAATATGCATCAATTTATATATTCTGTTCTTTTGTAAAATTATAACTTTAATTTATATCAATTATAAAGATTTTAATCAAGGTAAGACTGTGGCTATATAGAAATCTATCTTATCTATTTCCTTCCTGTTCAAAATTATGGATATTTCCAAATTACTCCACAAAATGACAACTATCCATAATTTATAAAAATAACTATAACCAGACACCCAGCCCCAAGTGATCAGGGATTACAACTTGCCACAACTTCTTCCTGCTGAATAGGGGCAATATAAATTCCTTAAAGATGTCTGGAGGGGTAGGAAAATTAGAAAATTTGGTTAGAATTAAGAAACCTAGCTTTAGCATCTGTTGTCCAGTCTCTGTATGCTTAGAAGGCTCAGGGCTGACTGAAGTTCTGATTGTCTGAAAGACTAGATGAACCAAGTCCATCAGGAATCATCAGCAATTTCTGTAGCCTTTCTGGAAGCAAATCTCTGGACAGAGTCAGGAGGCAGGTAACTGTAACAGCAGCTTGCTTCAGCATCCCCAAGTAGGAATTTTTCCAAAGCTGTACATTCTTCTATATGAATCTCAGAAACAAAATTTTAGTAGTAAGATATCCATATGGATTGTGAAAGGTGCACAGATTAACTAAGGATTAATTTTGTTCCTTCTTTGAGCAGGTGAAAGACAACTATCCTTTATGGGTTAATTTTATCAATAACCAATTGTAATAAATATTCATATATACCATATAAAGGAAGGCATGGAGAATCTTAAGGATTCTATAACCAACAAGATTTATTGTCTAATTTTAAGTGAAGTTTTGTCTAGAGATATTTTTATGTCTAAGCCAGTAACTGGGCTGTTTCGATGTTGAGGAATCAGCAGATCAAGTTACCTGTCCTGTTTGATTTTCTTGATTTTTTTCTTTTCTGTAGCCAGAATCTTTAGGGGGTCTTCCCCAGTCATATTTGATCCATATCACTCTGAAAGAGGTCCAAAGCCTTTTCTTCTTTCCTGTCAACACCAATACACAACATCTCTCCCAAAATATTATGTTCTAGGTCCAGTAACCAGAAATCATTAAAGGTATAGATGGAATTAATATAATAGCTCAACCTCTCTCTCAGAGGATTTTTAATATCATAAATACCACCAAACTTATAATTATCTTCATTTTTATATTTAAAAAATTCAAAGCAATTAAAACAATATAAATATTATCTGTCAAGATAGTGCTTCACCTCTACTTCACTGTTTAATTGTCTATGTTGTGTGTCAAATAACCAGAAAATACTGGAACTTATAACAACCGCCTTCCACTCTTCTTAGGCTTCTTCAGTTAGGACAGGATTGTTAGAAATAACTTGTAGCAGTGGTTTAGTCCATCAGCTCTATACTCCCAGTGGGTTGTGCTTCCAGCCACCCATCAGAGTTTTCTGGGTCTGTAAATAAAAGACACACACTCATGAGCGTGCACACATGTGCGCACACACACACACACACACGCACGCACGCACGCACATACACACACCAGCTTAATCTTAATTTTACTTGACTAGCTGAATGGTTGGGCAGGTCTAAAACTCCCTGCAGACAGTAAACAGTCCCCTCTGGCATTCTTGCTTAATATTACCTAAATCTGCATTTTATCTTTGCTGCCCTGGCTCCTTCAGTGTGGCCTCCTATGTTTGCTGCCCAAAATGCTTCTTGGCAGCCCTTCTGGGGGGTCACCCTCCATCTTGTACCTACAATTTGGCTGATACTCCCTCCTGTTCTTATCCATCATGGTGGTCCATCCTAATCCTTCTCATGGTAAACACATCCTTCCTCTTTCTTCACCAGGGAACCTAGAAGTCCCACTTCTTTCATCCTGCCCAGCCATTTGCCATTGGCTTTTTATTGATCAATCAAAAACCAATTGTGGACAGGGTCCTTGAGTATTTGAACACACAGATTTCTGATTTGGGGGACCAATTAAGACAAAGCATTAGAAATAATTCCCAACAATAACTCATCTATATGAAATATTAATACTTGGTCATAGACCAACCATTCACCTGTCTGGACCACCTTCAGGAAGACAAACTGATGAAAATCCAAGAATGCTTGAAATTTTTTTCCATGAATGCTGGCTTCCCTAATTCCCAAGTCTCACCTAGTTTCTGTAGGGAAATAGAATACCTAAAGAACAAAGAGTAAAGTGATGGTCTCTTCGAATCTGTACAACAATACCTGCATCCCATTTCTCTGATTCTGTTGGCCATAGCAAAAGTTCAACCTAAATTTGAATAAAGGGGCAATAGATTAGGATAATCAATGACAGGAGGTAGGGGTTTTGTGAGAAATGTGCCTTGATGGTTGCAGCAACTGGGCACCAGTTGCTGTACTACAATCACTATTAAGACTGACACAGCAGAAGGAAAACAGCAAGAATTAAGAAATTCTTGAGAAAACATATTGAGAAATTTTCAATATGGGAAATTTCAGCAATTGAAAAAACATACATTTTAGATGCTATTTAAGTTTTGAAATACCAATGCTAGTATTAGAAATAAAAATACTAAAATCATTTTTCAATATTAAATTGTAGTATTCATTCTGTGTGTATGTGTGTGTGTATTTGTCTCTCTCTGTGTGATATGTGAGTATGGTTGTGTATATGCACATGTGTTAAAGAGGACATCTTTAGAGAGATGGTTGCTTCCTTCCATAGTGAAACCTAAGACTCACAATTAGGGTGTCAGACAGAAGTAGAAAATGCCTTTACCCATGAAACCATCTCTCCAGCTCAAAAATAAAATTTTAAATTGACAGTGAACATAATGACATGTTGGTCAAGCTAAAGGCTGATGAGAAATTGCTAGTAAGCACCAGTTAATTCCACATCCTTGATTCTAGCTAGTTCAAGTACACTAATGTTCTATTCTAGGCATTTGGTATTCTCATATGATGGACATACAAATGGTAAAAGCAGTGAGTGATATGCTAATAGCCAAAATTATATGTCAATTATCACATTTTCAATTACTTACCACATTTGGCAATTAACATTTTGTTAATCACTATCTCTCCAATTTGATCTGACTTTCTAAATAAAATAGCTTACCCTCTCTCTCTCTGAAAAAATTGCTGTTTTACATTGGTGAATACATAATCAGTTCCTCAAGTCTGCATTTGATTTATAACTGCCTGTGATAATGAACTCACCCCTAGTGGGATTTGTTTAGCGTAGTATATATATGTGAGAGATTCATAGTTTAAATCTCCCAACTAAACAAATGAGAAGGTTAAGTATTTGTAGAGACTAGTAAAGTATGTATAATGATATTTATTTTCACATAGATTGCTTTTACAGATGTTCTTATACTAATGCATGGAAGACAGGATGCTAGTTTGATACATATAAAGTCTTGCAAGCTGTACTTTTAATGGTTTTTCACATTCACTCATTCTCTGTGTATCTTAACTATCAAAGTGGAACGTGGTGTGATAGAAACAGCCAGATGCTTAAACACTTGATTTAAAACAAAAGTCCACCTAACATCCTTTGCTCAACTCAGCACCAATAAACTTAAGTCTTTAGCTCTAACTTTTTGCTCAGTAGACAACATATGGCTGAGCAAACCAAATTGTAGCCAGGTTTCTGAAGTAGTCAGGGTAGATCTATCTCACCTATGACTAGCAGCCAGCAGTAGTATATTCATGTCAAGTTAAAAAGCAGAATTAAAAAGCAAAGCTGAACAAAATAGCTAAGCTCTTGGGGTATACACTATTTATTTTGCAGTGCCAAAATGGCATGAGCAAACCATCTTAGTC